>NC_048905.1:19235715-19248625 GCF_011077185.1 Oxyura jamaicensis | reverse complement strand
AGCCCGGGGCGCGTCCTGGGCTTAGGGTTCCCGGCACCGGCAGCTGTGAAGAAGCCGTGTTTCAAACCGGGAAAGACGTGCTGCTTGCTTTGATCTGAAACGTGAATCGCAAGTGCTGATGTGACCAAGGAGGGATGCTCTGGGGCGGGGGAACGGATTTCATTGATGCGAAGCTCGCGGAGGCGAAGAGGAGGACGGCTTGTTCCTCCGACTCGCAGCGGGGAGCGACAGATGTCAGGAGCTGATCCCGCAGCGTAGCAGAAAGGGCATAAAGACAGTGTCCGTTCTAGCTCTTGGAGCAGAGGCTGGACCTGTCTGAGATAACTTTGCTGAGAGCTTGTTTTGATAGCAACCTTCCAGGCAGTCCCCCCTCTGAAATGCTTCAGGCTGATGGTTTTCTGAGATGAGGCTCAATTTGCAAAGACCAATCTAGGGAGTTCCTGTGGAGATGCAGCTGTTTGTCTTACTCTGCCCTATACTACTGACATGTCACAATGGCTGAGGATGGAAATGGTTCCTCTTTCCAGTTCATCTCTTTCTTGGGCAGTCTGCATGGTTGAAGTGGCTAGAAATAGAGAAACTACAAAACTGCTCTGAAGCACTCCTAGACCCTACCTATGGGATGTCAGTGCTTTACATGCAGAAAAAACTGCAACTGCTGAATATCATGACTGCTATAAAGAAGAGCTATTGTGCTGAGATCTCAGTAGCATTTACAGCCACATGATTACAGTACATTTCCCACAGTTTTCTGTTGTCCAAATAGTAATGCTTATTTTATATCTGTTCTTAATAAAGCAAAGATCTCCTTTCTGCCATTGTCCTCTCTTTCAAGAGCACGAAGCACAAGGGATATTTAAATAATAATACTATTAATTGTAACTCCATAAATATATATAACAGAACACAGAGTCACAAGGGAGAATAAATGGCTGTTGTATTAACTATTCATTTCTCTAGGATACAAATAATCATGTTTTGTGAAGAGATTACTTTTTATTTATGTATTTATTAACTGCAGAAGGGACTCCTGTACAATCCCTTTAATGCTTTCTGCAAGCTAAACTACAGAGCTTTCTAATTCTTTCACCTGACTGACTGGAATTATAAGTTGTTTTTTATTTTTTTATTTTTTTTTTTTAAGAAGAAGCATGTCATGTATTAGGGCTTAAGACAATGCATAGCTATTATATGATCTCTGTTAAGGAGGATTGTTTTAAATTTTTCTGTTTTGAGGTTTCCAGCAGCTTCACCCAAAGCATCTGGTATAGGCCTGTGGCAAAAAACACAGTCCATCCATTTATAATCAGTTCTGCTCTACCCTGTCAATAACTATATCACTTTAAAGTTTTGAAAATGTCACTTAAACCTCAGGTACTTGTTGAGCAGAATTCTTAAGGCTAGGAAAGTATGTCCAGTCCTTTAATGAGCTTACTACAACAGCTACTACAGGCCACTGTTGGAGATGGTACTTTGTTCTGGCCTTGTGAGGTAGATCAGTTTGCACCTCTTATAATTCCAAAGCTACTAAAGATAATAGCATCACAGAATCATTGAAGCTGGAAAATTTGCTATTGGAAATTTGCACTGCTTGCAACATTATGGGATGTAATCAAACTCAGAATGTTCTTTAAGGTTGTGCTGAGGTAGAATGCTAACCAAAGCCTACTGTGCCAGGTACGAAGCATTTCTGGTGAGAGATTGTTTTTCAGAAAATTTACAAAGTCATACAGTCTTTATATAACAGCCAGATGAACAACAAAGTACGGGAAGTTGCTAGAAATGCCAAGAAATATATATGATTGGGACAGAGACACCTAGATAGCATTACTGGGCTGTAGGAAAACTAAGAAGTTTGAGAACCAGACTAATACGGAATTAAAAGGAATTATGTATGGAATTATCTGCTTACAGCAAATAAACTCATGAAGCCAGCAAAAGTGAAGGAAGGAAGACAACAAATTAGATAGCGAAGACAGTATACCACGTAATATAAGCTGAACCTATATATATATTTAGCTTGTAGTGAAGACAGACAGAAATAGTAGTACAGCACCTGCTGATCAAGAGAATGATAGATGAGATCGCATACCCAAAGAACATCAAAGATAGATGTTAGGCTAGGCATAGTTATTTCCCCAAAACAGCCAGACAATATTGTCCTGAAGGGAAGAACAGTACTACTAGCCTACATATAAATTCTGTTAGTAAATAGTCTTGTTCCAAGTCTTCACAAGTCTAGGTTGGATGGGGTTTGGGAAACCTGTTCTAGTGAAAGGTGTCCCTGGCCATGCAAGGGGACTTATGGTTCTATGGTTCGTTGTACCTGTATTGCAAACATAAATTCATGTACTATAGAAGTGAAGAAAGATTACAAACTGAATTCACCTCCCAGTGAAAATGTCAGCTCTCCCTCTGTATTATCCTTAGGACAGAACAGTCTATATAAATATATATTTAAAAAAAATGAAAAAAGTAATCAAGTTTTAAAGATTGTATTGTTAAATTAAGATTATTTAATACTTCCATAAGGTGGTGGGATGTATATAAATTAATATTACATATATAAATTAGTACATGTGATATACAAATATACACAAGAGTTCACAAATGACCAAAAAATGAAAGCTGACAGGTCAAGCCTGCATCCCAGCATTTTTGGCAGAAATTTCAGGGATTCAGTTCTATATACTGTAAATTGATTGCATGTCAGCACTTTTATATGAAACTACTTGCATCTAGTGATAAGGGTTTCTTCTATTATACAAAGGATATGTATATTTATTTTTACGTTTGCAAGCTCAGTAAAGTAGTTGCTTTTACACCCTGGAAATGGCTTTCTCAGTGCATATCTTAATGACCAGTATATACATAGCAATGGCACTAGCGCTGACTTACATCACCCAGTGTCGTGTTAATACTTGTTTATTTCACTGAGCTTTTCATTACCCAGATAGGAGAGTTTCTGCAAAGCAGGCCTCAGCAAAGCCAAGGTTTCCATAGGGATTTACTGCTTCAGGAAAATACAGAGCCATCCCTGATGCTGGCCAAATTGAAAGAGTGATAGGGAAAAAAAAAAAAAAAAAAAAAAAAAAAAAGAAAAAAAAAGGTTTTATTAAACAAAATATTTTTTGAGATTTTTCATTAACCTTTTGTTCCCCCTTTAATACACTAATACTCATCCTTTTGTTTCTAAATGGAGAGAGCTTTTGCTCCTTGCTAAGTGTATGAAGGACCCCAACCTTGAGTCCTTACTGGAAATGCCAACAGAACAATGATAACGTGTTTGTGTGGCATTCATTTTGACTGAAACCCTAGCAATCTTTTCCCTGCTTGACCAGGAGACCTCCTGTCTCTGCCAAGGAGTGACTGCATAGCAGCAGAACAGCTGTGCCTCTCAGACTCCATCTGCAATGCCACCTACAGGATTCTGGAAGACTGTGCCCTTGCTAAGACTCGCTTCCTTCCACTGGATCATGATAGCAGGGTCAGATGTCTAAATGCAGAGCTACACCTCGGAAACAGCTCTTTACTGCACTGCAAGTGTCACCGGCGCATGAAGAGACAGGAGCATTGCCTACGCATTTTCTGGACTGTTCACGCCAGCATGACAGATGGTGAGATGAAATAATATGAATTTAGAAGGTACTAGTAAGGCTCAACCCTGCCCCACCACCTGAAAAAAAAAAAAAAAAAAAAAAAGGGGAAAAAAAAAACATGAAGGGCCACTTCCCAGCACTGCAGGTATTTGGAGCCACATCTCCTAGTAAAGAGGAGTCATTACTTCTCTGATAAGCAAAGAAAACTGATCTGATCTGAGACTGGCCCTTCAAATACACCAGGGACCTTAAGAAACAAAGATAGCTAGTTTGAGACATTTACTTATATTTAGTGCTATGAAAATCACCTCAAAATGGTCACATCTGTCCATCACTGAAAATGGATGTGCGATTATCACACACACTGTAATGGCATCCATGAGCACGCTACTTCTCTCCAGCTTTAATGGGATGCTTCTACTTGGCCTCCCACCAGGGACTGCCAATGCAGCATATCTCCTCACTAGAACTGAGGCTGAAAAAATGCAAATTTCAACATAGACCAAATTCCAGCCAGAGGAAATCTAATGACAAAATTTAATGCTGTTGCTATACAGTAACACCTTTGCATCTCCAGCAGAACCATTCTTGGCATTTGGCTTTGAGCATGATAGAACATCTCTGAACCCCAGCCTGAAGAATCACAAATAAGAGGGGAAAAAAGAAGAAGAAAAGCTGGTCACAACGCATTTCTCCCATTGCATAAAATAAAATACCTTGTGTCTTGTCTAGGCTATTTCAATTTGGAGACCTCTCCTTATGAGAATCCAGCAAATGAAGAACACTGGAAGACAGATTATAATGAACTGGCAGCTCTGCTATCAGGTAGGGATTGTAATGGTTATATGATATGCTGCTGCTGGTTTTTAACTTTTCAGGGGCTGAAAATTGTTAAGAAGAATGATTTGAGGTAATTGCCCTCAGAGGAATGTCTGCTCTGGGTATTTACTTATATTTGCACCCCTACTAACTATAAATATAGCTACAGATCCAGGCCTATGAAGCAGGCAGTAACACACAATGATGCATTCTTTGGAACATCAACCAATAAAATCTGTGATTTTGTAACTAATATCACTGCAGTGTCATACTACAGGCACATAGCAGAACTAAGTTGCTTTGTTCATTTCAATGTTAGCAATAAGACCATCAAGTAAGGGGTACTCCTATTTCCATGTAAAATCTTTTCTGAAGACTTGCTTCCTTGTTTATGGTGTGTTTTTTTTTTTTTTTTTCTTTATAGGCTCACAGTTAGCAGGAGATGCAACAAATCCATGCCTGAAAGCAACTCATGTCTGTAATCTGAGCAAGAAGTGTGTTCGGCTGCGCACAGACTATGCCTCAATCTGCACCAAGGGAGCAGGAAGTGAGGACATGTGTGACCGTCGCAAATGTCACAGAGGGCTAAGAAATTTCTTTGAGAAAGTGCCTGAGGATTTCACTAGAAGGATCCTGTTCTGTCCGTGTCAGGATGAACTTTGTGGAGAACGACGCCGGAAAACTATTGTTCCCGATTGTTCCTTTCAGTATAACACTAAACCCAATTGCCTCTGGCTTTTGGACTCCTGCTTGGAAGACCACATCTGCAAGTAGGTCTGGCAGCAGCAGATACTAGCCACAAGAAGAGAACAACATAGACACTGATAGTCTTATTTTCCTTCCTACAGATCCCGACTGGCTGACTTCCAACAAAACTGCCAACCTGCAGATATGTCCCCAGATGGTTGCTCTCAGCACAATCATGCTGCATGCCTGCAGGCTTACATGGGGATGATCGGTAAGTGATACCCACGGGAACACACAGGTGAATGCCTTTAGGCAACAAACTTGCAGCCTCACTGCTATGCTGTGAGGGACTGTCTTGCTTTGATGCAGGTAATAGTGCTCAGTATGCCCGTAAACATGCCTTAGCCTAACTGATGATAGTGTTCTCACTTGCTTCTGAGGTAAATGCAGCCCAAAGAGAGCTCCTTAGTGGCATTTATCACTCTGTTTTGTCCCATCCACTGCTGTCAAAGTAGCAGCACTTGCCTGGGATTCTTGCACTCCTGTTTGCATCATCAACTGATGCAAAATGCTCTAAATGCCTGACCACTGGGACTCTCTTGGCTGTACCAACTAAGACATTCCTGCTGAAGGAGCTACATCATGATCACAGCAGAATCCAGTTGTAGGATCATTAATATAGATGCCCTCATTTCACAGAATCACAGATTCCTGGTTACATTCCTGGTGGTTTAACACTGTGTACACACTATCTTTGAGCTAGTCAGAACAACAGGTACACAAAGCACCATCAGCTGTTGGAATGAAAGTTGTCTTTGCTTACAGACATTTGCTGTCAACCTGCTAATATTTTTTCAGAATGGTTCCAAGGAGAAGCTGTAATTCTAGACTACAAGTTCTAGTTTTCCAGATTTTTTTTTGCTATTTTCATCACAAATAAGCTGTGCTCTGAATGGCACACTACAGGTGTGCAGCACTTGTTTGGCAAAAAGCATTTGGCCATGCAGTATTGCCTCCTTTGTGAGAACTGAGAGAGCTTTTTGTTGTTATATGCCACTATTGCAGTTGAATCTCTGCAGATGCTTCACATCTTTCAGTCTAATGTTTTCACCAGGTTCAGTTATCAGTATACCTCACCGACAGATTGTCTGAGTCAGGTTTAGCAATCTCCCCACTTTTTCACAGTGTAGCAGGCTGCACATGTATTCATCAGAACTAGGTCACCTTTCAGGGGCTTCTGACCTCTTCTGAGTAACAAGCACATCACAATGGAAGGTTTCTGTCTCCAGGGTAGCACTGCCTTTAACATCAGAGGACTGATCATGCTTCTTTCATTTAGTGAAGTAAATCTTGATTCCCATTTCTGGGGGTTTGGGACAGGCACACCTATGACACCCAACTACATCAGTAACTCCAGTGTGGAGGTCTCCTTGTGGTGTACATGTGAGAGCAGCGGCAACCAGAAGGAGAAGTGTGACCAGATACTCAGCATGTTTGAGAGCAACAAATGCCTTGGTAAGCATCACATCGTGGAACTGGGGAAACAGCTCAGCACAGGGAAGTTCAAATCCTGTTCATTTCAAGATCCTACATTGCACTGCTCTTGCATTTAGTTCTGTCTTCTGAAGTGTTTCCATGATCTCCTAGCCAACCTATGGGACCAGCCTGGATGTGCTCACAGAGGTGATTTTGTATCTTTTACTAACACAGACACCAGTGAAGCTATCTACAAACAGCATTCAAATGAAGGGATTACAAAGAAATTGGGTGGTGTCAGATGTGTTGTATCCATAGGTTGCTGAGTAGCCCCATCACTGCACCAGGATTATGGGGTTTTGGTTCCCCCTCCCCTTATTAGCAACATACCTTAATAAGATTTAAATACTTTGTTTGTAAAAGCTTCCAGAGGATATCAAACAAATAAGTAATTTGATAAATTATTATTTAAATCTACCTACTGCTATACTGAAAAAGTTATACCCAACACTATAGATATACCTACAACCTAAACATCCCACTGAGATACTACATACCTGCCTCTTACAAATAGACAGCTGGCAAAGTCCCATAGAAACCTAAAGGTCTTCAAGTAGAGTGAAAATTGGCTTTGTAGTCTGTTCTAAAAGTCACAAGTAAGCCCACAAAGTAACATGCCATTTATTAAACACAAAATACGTATTTTCTAAATCAAATCCATACAGACTGTGAGTGCCTTTCTTAAAATAGCTACCCTAGACTTCAGTTCACTAAACTCCAAGGTATGCACAGGAAAAGTACAATAAGACTCTTGCTTTACTTTTGTTTACAGAAAATACTATTTGGTCTCAAATGCAACAGAAGCAGACAGGTCTGGAAAGACAGGAAGACTTATTTTATTCATCTTCCCTAAACTTCCAAGGAGACAGTGCCAGCACATCTCTTGCTTCAGAAATGTCCCAGGTACGTATTGCTTTGTTGCCTCCAGCAAGTGGTGAGTCAAGCAGTGTAGAGAAAGTTGTCCAATAACCCCGGATCTGGAAACTTATGATTTTGGACATCAAAGTGAGGGATGCCATATGCATGCAGAACCCTAAGCTGCTTTCGCTGAACCTATTCCTTCCACAGACAAGCAGAAATAGGAGGCCTTGCTGCTTGGCTGCAGAAGTTTCCTATAGTCTCACAGCTGTGACCAGAATTGGAGGCCCTACAGAGGTGTTTGATCACAAATAGATCTAACTGGGATTCATTCCTCCTTTTCATTTCCTAGGTGGCTGAAGTGAAGACACATCCAGAGACCTCTGCACACAGCAGTTTGCCTATGGTCTCCTCTGTATATTCTGGAGCTGCTGTTTCTTGGTCATCTCTGTCTCTGTTCCTGCCCCTGTTGCTGAGTGCACTTTAACTTGGCATAAATTGCATCTTTCCTTCCCATATTATTAATCTTATTCCATATCCAGGCACCTCCCACTACTGATTTACCCTGGAGAAACAAAAGGCTTCTGGAAAAGAGGAAGGGAATAGCCTTAACCCATAAATGCAGTTACTGGAAACCTCTCCCCAGCTTGCACCCCACTTTCCCCCAGTCAGTTTGCACTAAGAGCTGCAGATTTGGAGCCCACCATTGCTTCTGCCATGTTCGTATTTTGAGTAAAAGTCCAGCTGATATTCAAGCACAGTATTTAAAACAGAAGTTTGAATTGTGTCAGAACTTGTGCAGGGTTAGGTTTCTGAATAGAGGAAGACAAGTTTAGTCAGAAACAGCATGAAGCTGCAACAACATGGAGCTGTAACAGAGGAGGTTCAGGCTGGATTTTAGGAAAAGGTTCTTCACTGAGGGGATGTTCAGGCACTGGAACAGGCTCCCCAGGGCAGTAATCACCACACAGAGCCTGCCTGTATTCAAGAAACATTTGGACAATGAACTCAGACATGTAGTTTGATTTTTGGGTGGTCCTGTGCCAGGAGTTGGACTTGATGATCCTTGTGGGTCCCTTCCAACTCAGGATATTCTAAGATTCTATACCTGACACTGTATCCTATCACCCCACCTCTTGGAGCTCTTCCTCAGGCACAGAGTACAGCATATCATCTTTAAGATTTAGTGGCCTCACTCCAGGGGGAATTGCAAACAAAGCTAAGTAAGTGTAAACATAAAGTCCCTGTCAAACACCATTTCTGGATTACTTTCAGTTCCTTTTATTTTTATTTTTATTTTTATTTTTATTTTTTTTTTTTTTCCAAATCCATTCTTTAGAATACATGAAAAATACTATCCCAGGTCAAGGATGCTATACCCCAGATTACATTCTTGCTTCTTTCAGTTTTGCCCCTTGTAACTGTACATAACATCCATCAGCATGGCTAGCAACGGACTTGTATTTTGTGGGTTAGTAGAGGTTTCTCTACTCAACCCTAGTAAATTTATCTAGCCAAGGATGACCTTGCCGGGCCTCAGGCCAAACCTTTTTCGGAATGCCTACAGAAAGATTATAGCTCATTGAAGCTGTATTCACTATATTGAAGTTGTATTCTCCTGGCACATTCAGTTGCAGAAGCCTCTGAAAGATGGAATTAGTTTGTACCTTTCCACATACTGAAGTTATCGTTTTCCCCTTTCACTCCCTGCCAGCCTCCTCCTTTGCCAAGCTCTATTTCATAATCTGTTTATTCTGAGTGTAAACGTGTGCACTGTATAACTGCTGTTATTTTATGCTGCATTGGCCTTTTAAAATGTGGTGTTAAGTAAATATTGATTTCTGAGCATAGGTTAATAGTCCACAATCAATTGTGCAAGAGTTGCCTCATCAGCCATCTTATGCTTTCAGGATAGCCAGAAACTGAGTTCAGTACAGCTTCTCTACACACACATATAATGCCTCTTGTTCATCCTATGAGGTACAACAGATCTGAACAATATTATGCACAGCTAATATTGTGTGAGCAATATTACAGTCCTGAATAGATGCAGAACAGGTTAGCATTTCTTTTAACCTTGTGCTTTATCTGCTCCCAGAAAGGTACCAGATAGGTAATGTGCTGTGGTTCCCAGTCAGTCAGACACCTTCTTACTAGAGAATCTTCCATTGCTAAATGTATCAGAGTAGCTGTCCTTCTGCAGCGCTAATATTTCTATTTAGAATTCCAGCCTTCTCTTATCTTCTTGGGCAGGTAGGGCAGGAAAATGATTGCATGGAGCAGAACTTTGTCTGTTGCACAGAGAAGCAACAACTTATTTCCATGCAGTAGGAACAAGTATCGTGTTATCTTAATTAAGAGGAATATAAACGCTGTTATTTACCATTGCCTACTGAAATGTGACTATGTGAATCAAAAGACAGCATTGTTTCAAGGTTTGTTACCCCTCTAATGAAAACAGAGCCCATGTTACCACAGAACTCTGAGATCTACATTTAGCCATCGTCCATAAGGTGAGGCTGCAAACGTGTGTCAAGGCTCTTTATTATAGCATAGTAGGTTCTGCTATCTCCAGAGATTGCTGGAGAGTGACAGGGAAGACGAAAACATCATGCCTTACAATATTCCACAAATCAGTGAATGTTTATCAGGAAGATAGAATAGCTTTCCCTGAGACATCTCTACGACATACACAGTCTACAGCATCCATCTTCCACTCATCTATGCTGTGAGCTTTCCTCTTTCTCCACTTTAGTGCTCTGAGACAGGTGGATATGGGGAAAGGCATTAGCATTTTGTTGTTTGTATTCATGGCACTGTGGACTTTTAGCTCCTAATGAGAAGATTACTGATTGCAACTGCAGCTTCCTGTTGTGCCCTGGATTACATAGGAAAATGCTTTACAGTCAGACAAAATCTTGCTCTAGACAGAAATTAAATAGAACAAATCAGTTGGGATTTTTCTCTAAATGTCTTATGTCCTTTTTCCATGTACATATGCACCTATATATATACAGCTGCCTCCTAAAACTCATTCATCAATAACTGGAAACAAAGTTTTCCTATAAATACACCTGCACTCACAGGTACTCATGCTGAGTACACTGTGTACAAATCCATTTTTACCTAAACTTTCTTAACACCTAATCTCCAAATATCACAGTTGTTCAATGACACAGCATATATGCATGCAGAAGAATAACTACTACTAAGAAACATCATGCCAGTATCAGTCCAGTTCTGCTAGCATCACAACACATTCAGAACATTTCCTACTATCTGTACTACACAGTAATTTACGAAACAACAACAACAAAAAAACTCAGCATCTATTCACTAGTAACTGCAATATAACATCCAGCTAGCACCTTCGCTCTAAATACAAAAATAATCTAATAGAAATTCTCTGTCCTGTCAGCCTTAATATTGAACTCTCAGCAAGCATATAAAAGGAAGGAACCTTCTAATTGTTGTAATGTAAATTATTTTTACGAGTGTAAAATAATGCCAAAACTCAGTAATAAAATTTATCTTGCAACTCTAGAAGTCTCCTGCCTTTCTGTGCCTTCAAGAGAAGCTACACTCCTTTGTGTCTACTGCTGGACAAATTATGGGAAAGGAATTTAAAGAAGAGAGACAGGATCTCTTACCAAGCAATCGCAACAGTAACGTTTACAGACATTGCTCACTGTCAGGGACTTCGGATATGGCTTCTAGAAATCTGATGTAGCTTTAGATTTCTTAACATGGTTTAATGTATTTACAAAGGGCATTCACATAGTTCTTTTTGAGCAGTGAGCTCAGCCACTGTGTTGGATGAGTTATTTCTTGTCTGACAAGTGAGAGAACTAGTAGGCATTTCTTGCCCAAGGCAAAGTTATGCATGAGATAAGCCTTGGATTTGGAATCCCTGAAGCATCATGCCCTAGCCTCATTAAAATCATTCCTACTTCCTCCAGGAAACGCACAAGCTTAAGGGACAATCAAAGGAACATGTTTTTCTTTTTAAAGAGGGACACCATTTGTATCACAGATATGGAAAAAATAAGCTTTACTTCAAACAGTAATTCTTGGCTACTACCCTGGAATGCATTTTAAAACCTGCTGATGCTACAAGGTAACTTCAAGTTTACAAGACAACACTACAGGTTCAGCACCCATAAAGAACAAAGGTATTGTTTTCAATACATCATAAACATCACAAGTTGCTCTATTTGATAAAATGGAAGGCAGCTTTACACAAGAACATGAAGAAAAACTCTCAAAGTAATCTTCGGGCTGTCCACGCACCAGACAAAGCTTTTGGGGACAACAGTGAAGAAGCAGGAAGCCAACCAGCACTACTATGGAATCTGAACCAGCTGCTACTCTACAGCTGCTTCCCCCACTGAAACATGGTAAATACGATCCACGGCTAATCACTTCTACCTAAGGGATTTTGTGGCTGAACCTTTTCTCAGATGAGGGAGGGTCAGTTAAGGCTGAGCTTGATTTTGCCTCTAATGGAAGCTTTTCTTTTAGGTGATTAGCTCTCCTCCAGGAAGTGATTTGGTGTTTGGGTTTCTTGCAAACCCTAGGGTTAGCAGAGGTCAAAGAATACAGCAATTTCTCCAAGTGCATTCGTGAAAATAGCCCCACATACTTTCCATTTACAGCTGATCACCTCCATTATCTGTAGGCTAGGAGGAGATGATCAGCAATTGTTAAGTGCTTGAATCAGACTAATAGCTCACTGCTAATTCCCCCAGTAATGTGAATCTAAATTCCTGGTAAACAAACTGACTGCTTCATGCACAGGGATGAATGCCAAAAGCCTAATATTAGAGCTCTGGAGCTAAAGCTTTTAGAGCAACTCAAAGATGTTTGATGACATTATATTATGTACTAAATAATTAGAAAATGAAGGCCCACTTGGAATCAATGAGTTACTGTCTAATTAAGATGAAAAAGGGGCTCTACCCTTTTTAAAACAAGTTTATACTAAAATGGTGTACCTGATAAATGGTGCTGATAGCTAGGACTTCACCTTTGGGCAGAACATGGCAGCCATTAAGCTAGCAGAAAATAACTGTGATTTTTGGCTCATCTCTTCCTCTTATTGGTCCTACCTGTTTTCCTGTAAGGCACAAGCTTCAGCAGTGCTTCCCCTCTCCCCATCAGATGACAAATTTTATTAAGCACCATTCAAATAGCTTATCCTGACACAGAGAATCATTTTGCCTTTGTTTTTCTATGTAGCCAGAATCTCTGAGCTCACACCACTAGATGCTTGAAGAACTAAGAGATGCAGACTGGAGCCCCTAGAAGCAATTTGCTACAGGAATTGCTATTGAGCTTGAGAATGCAGGAGAAGATTACAGAATCGTCTAGGTTGGAAGAGACCTCCAAGATCACCGAGTCCAACCTCTGAC
>NC_048905.1:19201987-19235705 GCF_011077185.1 Oxyura jamaicensis | reverse complement strand
GTCTAGGTTGGAAGAGACCTCCAAGATCACCGAGTCCAACCTCTGACCTAACGCTAACAAATCTTCCACTAAACCATATCCCTAAGCTCTACATCTAAACGTCTTTTAAAGACCTCCAGGGATGGTGACTCAACCACTTCCCTGGGCAGCCTATTCCAGTGCCTAACAACCCGTTCAGTAAAGAAGTTCTTCCTAATATCCAACCTAAACCTCCCCTGGTGCAACTTTAGCCCATTCCCCCTCGTCCTGTCACCATGCACGTGGGAGAACAGACCAACCGCCACCTCGCTACAGCCTCCTTTAAGGTACCTGTAGAGTGTGATAAGGTCGCCCCTGAGCCTCCTCCAGGCTGAACAGTCCCAGCTCCCTCAGCCGCTCCTTGTAAGACTTGTTCTCCAGAGCCTTCACCAGCTTCATTGCCCTTCTCTGGACTCGCTCAAGCACCTCCATGTCCTTCTTGTAGTGAGGGGCCCAAAACTGAATGCAGTACTTGAGGTGCGGCCTCACCAGAGCTGAGTAAAGGGGGACAATCACTTCCCTGGACCTGCTGGCCACGCTGTTTCTTATGCAAGCCAGGATGCTGTTGGCCTTCTTGGCTGCCTGAGCACACTGCTGGCTCATATTCAGCCGACTGTCAACCAATACTCCCAGGTCCTTCTGCCAGGCAGCTTTCTAACCACTCATCTCCCAGCCTGTAGCTCTGTTTGGGGTTGTTGTGCCGCAGGTGCAGGACCCGGCACTTGGCCTTGTTGAACTTCATACAATTGGCCTCAGCCCATCGGTCCAGCCTATGCAGATCCTCCTGCAAAGCCTTCCTACCCTCGAGCAGATTGACACATGCACCTAACTTGGTGTTGTCTGCAAACTTACTGAGGGTGCACTCGATCCCCTCGTCCATGGGGAAGTGAATGATGGAAGTGAAATCCAAAAAGCTTGAGGCTGGAAGAATTAGTTGTTAATCTCACATTTCTACAAAAAGACTGAGTGATTCCTTTTTTTTAGTACTGAAAACGTAATGGACCCCTGGGGATTACTGACACAACAAGCTTCTGAGAGCTGCTAGCAATTAGCAAAAGTGACCTCAGTTAATCAAAAAACAAACCTTACCAAACAATAACAACAAAAACCTGCTGATTTTGCCTTGTAGCCTGGTGGGCTACAAGGCAAGTAACTGTGTAGAAGGAAATTTCATTTCCTTGAAGTGGGTCTCAGTGACCTGTAATGTCAGTATGTAATTGGCAAACTCAAATGGAAGGGAAAGTAATTTACATGCTAAGGTGTTGGAATAAGTGAAAGGAAAGAGAGTAGAGTTAGCAATACAATGGCATTTTGCTCACCCTTTATTAAAACATCTCTTGAGCATAGTGTATATGAATTTGCAAGCACATAAAAGACTATGGCACTAATAGGAATAAAGAGAACAGAATTAAGCAGTGTGCATGATCTGGAATATTAACTTGCTCTATTACAGGGAATAAGTTGCCATTATTCCGACTCATGTTCCAGGGACTTTTGAGTCATTTTCCTGTAGTCCTAGGTAAAAGGAAGCACTGAATTGTAACTGATACCCCACTGTTCTCAAAAGAACATGGCATTTTTTTAAAGAGCCCGGGGTGAAATCTATGATGGGTGATTCTGAACTGCCATGGAGGTTTGAAGTCATCTTGGTTTGTCACGGTGTACTTTTTGTAGGGGTAAATACATCTTATTTGTGCTCTACTTTTAATTGTTAAGTGCTAGTTGTTTTAATATATCTGGGGGAGGGCATGGGGGAAGGAATCTCCATTTATATAGTTCCATCTGAATGCCCAGTATTGTAAGAACGAAACCAGAAAAACTAGAATAGGACAACCATTGAGGAAGATAGTTTTGCAAGCTTTCCATTTGCTCTGGTTTGGGGTCTAAGAATGAAAAGAACCTCCTGTGTCAGAAAATCCAATCTCCTGTCATCACAGACACAACATTGTGCATGTAATTCATCACATACTTGCTTTTCCTCGGGAAATGTGTTATATGTCTCACAATAACCAATAAATGTGAGGTTTAAATTAGTCACTTGACACCAGGGGAATTTACCTGTAACACTGATTCCAGTATTATAAAACAGCCTGCAGCTTTTTTCTTGCTGAATATGTCATTATAAATCAACAAAAGTTTAATTTTGGCTCTCTAAATGTTTTGCAATGCATACATTTCCACATGATGTTTCTCTGTGACCAAATGCCTAGAAGTTAGGGATAGGAATGGATACAGTTTAGAACAAGAAGAAACATTATGGAAAACACTCCTGTTTTCCTTATCTGAGCAGTACACTGGAAGGAAGAAGAAGGGAATATGCCATAATCTCTAATTTAGTTTTGAATGTAAACATGCATGATCTCATGGCTCAGTGTGGAATCCTAGGTGTCTATGGCAGGAGGAAGAAAACTGAAATCGTAAGCAACTGTTTAATATTCATATAATCATAGAATGGCTTGGGTTGGAAGGGACCTTACAGATCGTGTAACTCCAACCCTCCTACTATAAGCAAGGATGCCACCCACTAGATCAGGTTGGCCAAGGTCCCATTCAGCCTTGTCTTGAACACCTCCAGAGATGGGGCATTCACAACTATTGGCAACCTGTTTCAGGGCCTCGCTACCCTTACAGTGAAGAATTTCCTAATGTCTAATCTAAATCTATCTTCTTTTAGTTTTAAGACCATTCCCCCTTGTCCTACCATTATCTAGCCGAGTAAAAAGTCCCTCTCCATCCTTTTTATAAGACTCCTTAAGTACTGAAAGGCCACAATGAGGTCACCCTGGCTCCTTCTCTTCTCCAGGCTGAACATCCCCAGCTCTCTCAGCCTTTCCTCATAGGAGAGGTGCACCAGCCCTCTGATCAACTTCATGGCCCTCTTCTGGACCCGCTGTAACAAGTCCACATCCTTCTTGTGCTGGGGGCCCAAGACCTGGACACAGTAGTACTTCAAGTGGGACCTCACGAGGGCAGAGTAGAGGGGAGCAATCACCTCCCTCAGCCTGCTGGCCACTCCCACACAGTTGGCCTTCTGGGCTGCAAGCGCGCAATGGTGGCTCATGCCAAGCCTTTTGTTCAGCAGAACCCCCAGGTCTCTCTCTGCAGGGCTGCTCTTAATGAGTTCTTCTCCTAGCCTGTATTCCTGTCTGGGATTGCCCCGACCCAGGTGCAGCACTTTGCACTTGGACTTGTTGAACCTCATGCAGTTCACACGGGCCCACTCCTCAAGCTTCTCCAGGTTCCTTTGAATGGCATCTCTTCCTTTTTTTGGTATCAACTGCACCACTCACCTTGGTGTTCTCTGCAAACTTGCTGAGGGTGCGCTCAATCCCACTGTCAGTGTTGTTGATGAAGATATTAAAAAGCACCAGTCCCAAGACAGACCCCTGAGGGACACTACTTGTCACCGGCCTCCACCTGGCCATAGAACCACTGAGGACTACTCTCTGGATGAAGTCATCAAGCTAATTTGTTAGCCACTGTGTGGTCCACCCTTCAAATCCATATCTTTCCAATTTAGATATTAGGATGTCATGTGTGACTGTGTCAAAAGCCTTACAGATGTCCAAGTAGATTACATCAGTTAGTCTTCCCTTGTCAGCTGATGCAGTTAGTAGGGACCCCCAAGAATCATTGAGACCAACTCCTGGCTCAGGACTACCTAAAAATCAAACTGTAAGCCTGAAAGCATTGTCCAAATGCTTCTTGAACTTGGCAGGCTTGGTGCAGTGATCACTGCCCTGGGGAGCTTGTTCCAGTGCCTGACCACCTAGATGAGCTAGGTAACAACAGACCTCTCTCTTTTAGTTCACTTGCCTAGAGTGGCCAAGAGGTTGAAGGAGGACAGGACACCAATATTCCTTAAACTGGAACTACTACAAAAATTGTAAGTTACTAGTTAATTAAATTTAAAACACGATTATCCTTCAACTGGCTACACATTTCTAGGCCACTGCAACACCATGGTGATGTAAACTAATGTGTTTTATTTAGAACAGATGAGAAGAGAATATATGCTCAATTGTCTTTCAGCGGATGAAAGGGTATCTTTTAGAGAAGATGCAGTAATTGTTTAAATCACCATTAGCTTAATCATTAATCTGACCAAACGCCACAATGCAACCCAGGAAGAGAAGGCATCAAGTGCCACAGAAGTCCTTTCAGATCATGTCTGCACTTAATAAGACAATATGAGCATAAACAGTAAATCACATATCACTTGTATTCTCTGATATTTTCCTCTCTTGAACCAGGACAGTTGCCAGATTTTTTTGTAATGTTGCATTTTAATATACATTCCATGAAGACTGCGAGTCATCCTTACTCTTTATGATGATAAGAAAAACAAAGTTTATCTACTTTCATTAAAATAATCCCTACAAATTAGAAAATTCCTTATATTGCAGCTCCATTATACTAATCTAGTGGTGTTTGTAGGGTTTTTCATAGAATCATGGAATGGCCTGGGTTGAAAAGGACCTTAAAGATCATATAGTTTCAAAGCTCCTGCTCTGGGCAGGGTTGCCAACCACTACAGCAGGCTGCCCAGGGGCACACCCAGCCTGTCCTTGAATGCCTCCAGGGATGTATTGGGATTTTGTATTTCTTGCTCTTATAAGGGAAGAAAAAAGATTTACTCTGCATGTATGTACAAAATATTTCAACAACCTGGGCTTCTGTAAGAGAGTCACAAAACTCTCAGAATCAATTTGCAAGCAAATTTACTTGAAATTATTAAACTAAGTACTTCAAATGCCTAGGCTAACACTCAGGGTATCAATGTTAGAGTTAAACCACCAGTAAAACTGAAGGTTCTTAATGCCCCAATTTCTGGTGACCTGTAGAAGATTAACTGGAAATAAACTATGTCACAGAAGTCACTATTTGGCTTCTTGGACTTTCTAATCCATCATAATATGGCTAGCACCAGACAATTTAGAAATATTAAATTCTGTTTCAGAACAGCATTGCCCTCAATTAAAGAAAAAAAGGCAATTATGTGCATGACATAATTTAGTAATATTTAACTTCATTTTTCTCAGGATGTCTAGTTTGATACACTGTATATCAAGGAAATAAATTTTGCATCTTTATCAGATCCAGTGACAGCAGAAACCTCTCCTGCAGCAATTCATCAACATAGCATAAGTGTACATGTGCACTACTTTATCTTCCATCTGAAACAGTACAGCTCAGTTAAAAAGCTAGGAATTTCAATATAATTAACTCAAGTGAAAAAAGCCCTGTTATTTAGAGTTGCTGTTTACTTGCATATTCACAATGTCCCCAGACATTCGTAATTCAAGTAAGGCTTATATATCACTAAGTTCCAGAAGAACTGATGAAATCTGAGGAGTAATTACAACTGTACAATAAAGTTAATTAAAATTTATTTTATCATCACCACATTAGAACCTAACTTCCGAAAGACCATTTTGAATTTTTATTCTAGTAAAAGGCATATAAAGCAGAAAGAGCATTCTTTCTTAATGCATGTACCAGTATAGATGATGGTGGCCACTCAGCTGGAAAGTAGACTTGGGGGCCCTGGTGGACACCAAGCTGAACATGAGCCAGCAATGTGCCCTTGCCGCAAAGAAGGATAACAGTGTCCTGGGCTGCATTAGGAGGAGTGTCACTGTAGATGGAAGGAGGTGATCCTTTCTACTCAGACTTAGTGGGGCCACAGCTTGAGCACTGTGTCCAGTTCTGGGCTACCCAGTACAAGAGAGACATGGACATACCGGACAGAGTCTAGCAAATGATGCATCCCAAATATGAGGAAAGGCTGAGCAAGCTGAGACTGTTCAGCCTAGAGAAGTAAAGGCACAGGGGGATTCTTATGAATGTACATAAATACCTGAACATAAATACCTGAAGGGAGGGTGCAATGAGGACCAAGCTAGGCTCTTTCCAGCGGTACCTAGAGACAGGACCAGAGGCCATGGGCACAAACTGGAATACAGGAGGTTTGGTCTGAACATCAGGAAGCTGTTTTCCACTGTGCAGGTGAGGGAGCACTGGCACAGATTGCCCAGAGAGCTGGTTGGAGATACTCATAAGTCGTCTGGTCATGGACCTCAGCAAATGGCTCTTGGTGTCTCTGCCTAAGCAGGGGGCTGGACCAGATGACTTCCAGAAGTTCCTTCCAACCTCAACCACTCTGTGATTCTGTGAATTCTGCAGATCTGTAACTATAAGACAAGTTAAATAACTTATCTAAATGCAAACTGATCATGCACAGAATCGGTACCCAAACTCATGTCTCGTGTTCCAGTCCAGCATCTGAGCCACATGAGGAATCATACAGCTTTACTGTTTCAGAGTAGAAAGACTTGTCAAACAAACAAACACAGTGCTATTTCTTGAACAACTCATTCTGCTTTGCTTATCAAGCTTAACTGTTATTGTCTTTCTGAACCAGCAATATTTCACATATAATAATGTTTTTTTCTAGTCATCCCAATATTCTTCTAATGTACCATGTTTTACTCAAGTTCCTTCCTATCACATTCTCTTGTTTTTAATAGTTTTTCCTGCACATAGCCCAGAAGTTCCACTTCAAAAACTTCCTAACTAGTCTCCATTTTCTGCTCAACTTTTATTTATTCTGGATATTAAACAAAACAACCAAGAAACAAGCAAACAAACAAAAAACAACCCAAAAGAGTCTTTTCATTCAATCTTGTACATAAACTACAGTTAAGATTTCTACTTTTGAGCACTGATGATGCTCATTAACTCTCACAAGCTGTCCATAGGTGCCAAGATCAGCTATGTTTTCAAGGTAACTTCTACTAGTGTACCCAGAGTACTAGTATCTTTAGCATCTTAGGAGCTATCATACTGTTTTAACAACTGTCCACTTCAGTTTTACTTTTGTTTTCTAATATATACAGCTCTATTTTGCACTAGGCCTTCATTAACCCCACAGAAACACTGTTATGCAGAAGATAGTCACACATTCTTTGTTGGAGAGATGTTGGTTTTATTAGTTATTACAAAAAAAAAAAAATTCTTTTTTTTTTCTTAACAAAGTAGGCAAAAAACAGTAACCAACACTACAGAACAAAAGAATATTACAGAAATACAGTGTTTTCTTTAAAAAGGTCAAGTTGAAGGTGACATCTTTCCTATTAAATATATTGTCTCAGTGGCATAGATGCAAGCCAGAAATGCTACTAAGCATTCTGATTGGGTTATAGATTGAGCAACCAGAATTCCCTCTTACAATCAGGAAGAACTGTGGGTACTGGTCGTTTATTTATTTTTAAGGTCAAAATTACTGCTGCAATTTGTATAAAATGCTGCTGCTTTAAAACATAATAATGGGTTGCTGATCATCATGAAACATCCTCCTTCTTTCTCATATGGAGAGTAAGGACAGAAAAAGGGGAAAAATGCCTAGGCAGACCAAATATAAATAAGGATTTGCAGAATAATATTTTAAAGTTTCCCGGCATTAGACATTTGCACTGATTTGCTCAGTAACAAATCTCTGATAAATAAGGAAACTACCAACAACAATGTTTCTCACTTCCTAGAGGGAGGGGAGAAAAATCACTGCATATCAATAGCTTTTACTTCTTCCAGCATAAATTTACACAAATAATAAAATGGGTGGGTCTGCATTCCCACATTCACTTCCCTCACTCCTATGCTAATTCCACTAGCACTGTGAAAAAACATAAATGGATTTTTAGCTCTTGTAGTTTTTTCATCACGATCTAGATGTGCAATCATTAGCATCAAAACAAGGAGAGAAGGTATAAGACTAACCTTTCCAGTGACAGCATAGACTTCTGTCAGATGTCAGTATCAGTAGAACCACAGCTGCAGTATCTCAGTATTGAGGGGACTGCTATTGATTCATCATTCCTACTGCTCACATGCAAAATGAACTTGACCATTCATTACATTGTCCCCAGTCTCCTCCTCAGTGACTTCCAGAATACCTAGCAGCACACTAAGCACAGTCCAGTCAAACTAATCTAATTCTTACAATTCAACCTAATCATCACAGAATATCATGATTTTTGAAGATTGCTTAAAACAATTGTCTTGTAATCTTGAAAAGGGAGCAAGTTTATTCTTCACTAACAGAGGAACTGCAGTTTAGCAACAATCTGAAGGCTCCTGAATGACAGAATCACTAAGATCCTGCACAGTTCTTCACAGTTTCACAGTGGTATCTATGGGTCTTAACAGGCAATATGCTAAGCACATGGTGCATACTGAAGTTTCCTCAGAGTCTGTGGGCTAGTTACGCCTGCATAGCTGATACTACATTCAATCTCAGCTGAAACTGCAATTAAATAAAATATCTTTGAAACAGAAAATACATGGCATGAGCAAATGGATTTTTCAAACATAAAGAAGTGATTCAGGCACAGTAAACACTTCTGCTGCATGACTCCAGGGTCCTCAGAGGCATTTTATGTCACTTCATCACAATTAACCTCCCAAGAAAGCAATTCAGATCTGAGCAAGAGAGACAAAAAGAAGACGTTACTGACAACACACAAAGTCTATTCTGATGTCATAATGCTATATTACTTGAGTCACAGGCAGATTTCCCGGTATTCAGTTTCAAAGCAGGAAAACAGACAATGGAGAGCATACAGAAGGAAGAACAGCTCTCTGCTGTGAATCAGATGCAAAATGATTTAAGCTACTGGCCAGATGCCGATGAAGTTATTAGTACTGCTGAAAGTTAAAGAACCATACCTGAACACATTATTTGGCTTTGAAATGTTCCCCAATCTCAATTGTGCACATGCTGTAAATAAAGAATATAACTTCCAGCTCTCCCACAGTATCTTCAGGGTTAGAATATGCTCTTCTATCTCCTTATTTCCAAAAACGACAATTTACTGTAAACTCAACTCATAGCTGCCACTACCTCTTCTGACATTGTTGTTCAAGCACCACCCTTTATGTATCAGCACCACCAACTGTCAGTACTCTGTCACCTTACTTGAAACACCTCTTTTTGTTTGTTTTTAATTGTACTATATTGCATTCCACACAGGAAAATTTGGTACTTCATGAAACCAGAAAGTATTTCAGCTCTAAAGAAGTTATCAGTCTGTGATATGGGATCAAAAGGACAAACCACAAGGACTGCTGTAGCTACATGCACAGGTCTGTAAGGTTCTAGTAATACTGAGAAATTCTTACTAGTGAGACCATCTTAAACATAAAGTACATTAGTCATAAAATGAGCAACCTTAATAAAACCAGGCCTTAGTACTGTTTGGTCAAAACAGATGTTCAAAATGTCTATAACAATCCAATGTTATACAATAGCACTTTAAAATAAAAATAATTTTAAACCTTCACATGATGAGGATACAAGAACACATATTTCTGCAGTTCTTACTCAGACCTTTACAAATAATAATCGCAGAAGGAAAAATAGTTTTCCATACTAAACCACTATGTCAGCTCCAGCAGGGAGCTGTCTCAGCTTGACTGTAATCTGGTACCTCTCTAGTCCATAAACTCATAGAACAGAGATATTTGCACTACAAAACTCCTCACCATCAGTAATGCCTTCTCGCTAGCAGATGAAGCGCATGGATTCCAAATCAGTTGATTGCAAACTAAGTCCAAGTTGCTTCTGCTGCAAAGGATAGTCCCATCCTTCTCATACACTCTTGTAAATTTTTTGCCATCCATGTGAGCAGCCCTACGGTCTCTCCACAAACTGGACAAGGCAATTGATTCAGTTGAAAACTGAAGCACCCTCTTTCATACAAAATTTGTTTAAAGCTAGATCAGTTTTACAATCTGGTTTATTCTGTGGTTGCATAATTGCTACCGTCAGCGTGACAGACCCATTAGGAGAAAGCAGCCTTGAGTAGGTGAAGAAGGATCACAAAACAGCAGTCTAAGCAACATGGTAAAGGAAACTAAAGGTGTTCAGACATTTTTAAGGTATCATTTTAAGATTTTAGCCCAATGACAGTTTATGTACTTCCACTCAACTACTCATCTTTCCCTTGCAGAGCAGGCAAGCAGAAAACACTGACCTACACCTATTTTTTTTTTTTTTTTGTGATATGAAATCCATCTGCTTAGCCTACCACCAATAAAAGTTTCTCAAGGAGGTAGATTGGATTTTGTGAGAGAAACATTAAATCCCTTCACTACCACAACCCCAAGTTCACTTCTTGATTTGAATGGTAATCCCTGTAACGTAAAACACGTATGAATGAAGTATGAATGCTTGCTGCCTTGCTACCCATGCTATCATTTCATGGACAAGGACTATGTGCTTCCCAGGACTATCTGTGTCCTGGAAAGGACACTGTACCTGTTTTTAAAATTCTAGTGAAGAAAAATGTGCTGCTGCAGTGAAAGATTTTCTTCTATCATGTTTGTAATGAAGGCATGTCTGCTTTCAGTCAGGTCAGTTCTAAGCCTCCCTTGCTGTGTATTCTATCACTGCTTGTCCCCTAAGGGAGAAGGATAGACAGCACTGCATCAAACAACTGCAGAAAAAAAGATCATTGTATTGCATGCTCCATTACTCATGTTAACACACTCTCTGGACATCAGACATTTTAGATTGTGCTGGTCATTACTATGACTGGACTATAATGCATGTTAACCACATGAGATATTCTCCAGTCAATATCCCATAAATGACTCTTATTTATTTATTTATTTATTTATTTATTTTTTCTTGCAACATATTTGATTTATGAGATTAACAACAGGTCTATAAATGGAGAAGAAATAACAGGAAAAAAAATCTCAAATTGATGACAGAAAAATCATATTAAAATCACTCCTTCCATTCTACCTGAAGACTGCAAACCCTAACATCCCATTTTTCAGTGCATTTCAATTGGCCCACAGCATGGAGTGTCTATTTTTGTCCCAACAAGATCCCTGCCCACATTAATGCACCTCATTAATCAGTAGGTCTTTGTTCTGTGTTTTTGTAACGATCTTAATTTCATATCAGTTGCCAGATCTCATGTTTATACTAAACAATTTGTCCACGTCCTGTGGGTTTGTACTCTTTTAATAGTGTTCCCACTTCATCAATTCAAACAATTGTTAATGACCTCCAGAACTACTGGGACCAGTTTCAGATTCTCACTTTCACTGCTGTAATAACCATGCCAGAACCAGTATGAAAAGACTTCCTACTAAAAAAGGAAACATGTAGATTTCACCAAGGACACAAAACTGCCAAATCAGTAATCCCTGTAGCCCAGTTTCTTCTATGTAGTTCTGACAACTGTTTCTCAAAGAGTGCAGAAATTCTTAAAATACATTGAGATCTTCCTAATAGCAGATATACACAACAGAGTTACCTGTTTCAACACAATCACTACTTCATACTGGCCTTACTGAAAACCCCACAGTACCCCTAAGAAAGATGACAGAGGATGGCAGCTGTTTTCCACATACATCAAATGTTCACTCCCTACATCCTACTACTCTTCCCCACACCTTGCAGAATCCTTGCTCCAGGTGCTAGGGTCCATCTAGCCCTAGGGTCTAATAGCATCTGCAAACATTTGAGTGGTTTAAACATTTCTGTACCAGACAGATGCCTCCATGTGTTTTGACATCCATTCTGAAGAAACAGATGGTGTACAAAGAGGTTATTGAAATCAGAAACGCTCTAGAAATACCTAACCTGGATAAGGCTTGCCAAACCCTACCAGCTACTAAAATTAAGAGAAAGTTGAATTGGTAGCACTGGCATGCCCTTCCCACTACAGCTCTGTCACTCTTCTCCATGGTGGACCCTCCCTTACAGGTACATCTAATGACATCCAAGAGATCCCAGCCCTACTATGTCAGTGCTGCTTTTATCAACCTTTTTGTATATCCTCCCAATCAGCCTTCCTCTCATTCTCAATATTCCCTTTCACATTTCCAGAATGGCTCTGTCACTTCCCTGCTGTACTGTACTATCTCAAACAACTACAGCAGGAATTCAAGTATTAGCAGTACAATGCAGAGGAACTAGAGATGGGCTAAAGTTTCCTCTTTCCACAGAGACTAATGATGACTTTCTCTAGCCTACACTAGGGCAGACCCACTCTTGCCTGAGAGGCTCCATGCTGCATGTCTCCGTCCAGTACCAAGTTAGAGGAAAAATATAAAAAAAATAAAGAAAACCACACCTTCTTAAATGAAACTGTACAGTTGAATTTTAAGTTGGATCTTGCTTTACAGCTGATCCTGCTTTTTTCAGGGAGTTAGACCAGATGACCAAAAATCTCCTCAAATGCAATTTACTACAGTTCTATGCAAAGGGAACACAAGGTTTAAAAGGTAAAGTTATCTGACCCAGGCTTTGAGACAACTTGGTATGATTTTGGACAGAAGTAAAATGCTCTTTACTTATGGTTAAACATACTAAAGATGATGTAATTCATATGTATACGAGTTTCAAGAACAGCCTTGGGGAAAGAAAATGGATTTTCACCTACTTGTATACACACCTCCTATATCCTTTTCAGTGTCACTGCTTTCCGGAATACCCTCCCATTTTACATTTCTGCTCAGATACACAGATTTACATTTGGCTGTGTTGAAACACTTCACTTGAATAAGTTCAGCTTACCAAGTGAGCCAGGTACATTTCTGATTACCCTGGCCTCTGACTACCCTTTCTGATTACTTGTAAGGCTGGCAACTGATGCATCAGTGGCTGATCTCACATTGTCAATAAAAATGGTGAATTGCATTTGGCTGCTGAACCTGGTAAATATGTACTTTAAACTGTCCTCTTGAATAACCAATGCCTTTCAACAGCTATGAAACAACTATGAACAACTTTTTTGTTGTTTGTTTGTTTTACCACAGAAGGTGTCCAAAGAGAGGTGGTTAAATTAATGTTGCTTTATATGAACAAAAACCTGAACTCACACACCTTGCAGAATTCTATGCATATTACTTCTCTAATGACAGTTTGATTGATGAATCTGTAATCTCTAAGAATGAAGCACAGTTTGATAAGAACTGCTTTCCAAAAAAAAAAAACAACAAAAAAAAAAACACCATAATTAAAGCACAGGATTATAATGCCAGGATCTTATACTGGATATTCTTTGTATGGAATCTACTGCCAACCTAAGATAGCTGTCAGCCAGGGAAGTTCTCTTGCTTGTTCTTCTTAAAACTAGCACAGTATTAGATTTTATTTTTTTTAATATTTCAAAATTTATTTTAAAAAAATCTAACATAGTTGGGACACAAATCTCTTCAACAACTTATTTTAAGATTCTTGGATGCAAGTTCTCTCTTCCTGCTTACTTAAAAATATATATTCTGCATTTTAGCAACTTCCTTTATTAGTAATAGGTTAAAGAGCCTCTCATTCTTACACAATACACACTCTTGAGTTTTCCAAATAAACCCCTTTTAGTTCTGGGATTTTTGTTCACAAAATTCTACAGTTTTAGAACACTAAGAACAAAAAACATGAAGCTACAGCATACTGAAGTTATATAAATCCTCCTAAGAATAAAAACAGATAATTTAGCGCAGATCAGAAAAGCCCATAGAATTGACACAATTTTTGTTAGCAGAGCTGATGCTGCACCTGTGTGGTGCCTGACCTCTAAAGTGAGAATGTTTTTCTTCACCCACTTTACATACTTCTACAGAATAAACAGATTACCTATTCAATCATAAATTTTCCAGGCTCAGGATCAGTGCATCCCTAAGAACAGGAAATTGGGGAAGGGAGGCAGGAGACCTGCGTGGACGACCAAGGAGCTCATGGACAAGATCAAAAGGAAGAGGAAGGTCCATTAAATGTGGAAAAAGGGCCTATCCTCTTGGGAGGAGTATTGGAGTGTTGTCAGGGCCTGCAGGGATGCAACGAGGAAGGCTAAAGCCCACCTGGAAATGAAGCTTGCAAAAGAGATAAAGGATAACAAGAAGTTTTTTTTAAAGTATCTAAATAGTAAAAGGAAGACTAGAGATAATGTGGGTCCCCTGCTGAAAGAGGGAGGTGTCCTGGTAATGGGAGATGCCGAGAAGGCAGAGATACTGAATGCCTTCTTTGCTTTGGTCTTTGCTTCAAAGACTGCCCCTCAGGACTCCTGGACCCTGGAAGGAGAAGAAAGAGTCTGGGAAATGGAGAGCTCCCCCCTGGTTGATGAGGGAGTGGTTTGGGAGCGTCTGAGTGGGATCAGTGTACACAAATCCACGGGGCTTGATAGGATGCATCCACATCTGCTGAGGGAGTTGGTGGAGGTGATCACCAAACCACTCTCCATCATGTTAGAAAGGTCTTGGAGAACAGGAGAGGTGCCTGTAGACTGGAGGATAGCCAATGTCACTCCAGTCTTCGAGAAGGGCAAGAAGGTGGATCTGGGAAACTACAGGCCAGTCAGTCTCATCTCTGTTCCTGGAAAGGTGTTGGAACAGCTTGTTCTGGAGGCCATCTCCAAGCAATTGGAAGAGAAGAAGGTTATGAGGAGTAGTCAGCATGGATTCACCAAGGGGAAATCATGCTCGACCAACCTTGTTGCCTTCTATAATGGCATCACCAGCTGGGTAGATGGGGGGAGAGCAGTGGATGTCATCTACCTTGACTTTAGCAAGGCTTTCGATACTGTCTCCCATGACATCCTGCTAGCAAAGCTGAGAAAGTGTGGGATAGAGGAGTGGACAGTAAGGTGGGTTGAGAACTCAGCTGACTGGCCGAGCTCAGAGGGTGGTGATCGGCAGCACAGAGTCCAGCTGAAGTCCTGTGACTAGCGGTGTTCCCCAGAGTTCAGTGCTGGGTCCGGTCCTATTCAACATCTTCATCAATGATCTTGATGAGGGAATAGTGTCCACCCTCAGCAAGTACACCAATGATACAAAGCTGGGAGGAGTGGCTGACACACCAGAAGGCTGTGCTGCCATTCAGCGAGACCTGGACAGGCTGGAGAGCTGGGCAGGAAGAAACCAAATTAAGTTTAACAAGAGCAAGTGTAGAGTCCTGCACCTGGGAAGGAACAACCACATGTATTAGTACAGGCTGGGGGATGACCTGCTGGAGAGGAGCACTGTGGAGAAGGACCTGGAGGTCCTGGTGGACGACAGGTTGGCCATGTGCCAGCAGTGTGCCCTAAGTGGCCAAGAAGGCCACTTAGGCCTGGCGTGCATTAAAAGGAGTGTGGCCAGCAGGTCAAGGGAGGTGATCCTCCCCCTCTACTCTGCCGTGATCAGGCCTCATCAGGAGTACTGTGTCCAGTTCTGGGCTCCTTGGTACAAAAAAGACAGCGATCTCCTGGAAAGAGTTCAGTGGAGGGCCACAAAGATGATACGGGGCCTGGAGCATCTTCCCTATGAGGAAAGGCTGCGAGACCTGGGTCTGTTCAGCCTTGAGAAAAGACTGAGAGGGGATCTTGTTCATGTTTACAAGTATCTTAAGTGTGGGAGACAGAGGGATTTGGCCAACCTCTGTTCTGTGACGGACCAGAGACCAGCTCATGCATGTAGCTGTGCAATGACATAGCGAACAAACTCCTGGTCTTTCAGCAGCACCCAATTAGTACAGCCAAGTCAATCTGTGTCTCTCTGAGATATTATCAGTTTCATGCACAGAGTATTTAATTAGTCTCCTGCTCTAAAAGCCAGCCTTGGGTGTCACTTAATAGACGCATCTATTACACAATGGAATGACAGGAAGAATTATGCCTTCTCATTATGAAGCAAGTCTTGAGAAACTGAATTACTGAACTCAGCCACCAGTAAATACCCTTTCACCCTTTTTATGTTGCCTCAAGGAAGAGCCCAGAGCGCCACCTTCTGTTTAACGGCCAGAATCACAATTTCAGCTGCTGCTAACTGCTGCAGTAACAGCCATTCACAATGAAATCGATCGGGTTGGGTACCAAAAAGAAAATCGTTTTCTTATTAATCAGCTCAGTATGTCATACTTGTCAGACCTACTGCTCTTCTAGAAATGCAATCATATGAACAGCTAGAGCATAGCTGCCCAAGTGGCACACATCCAGATCCTGACACAAAGGATATTTTTCATAAATTTCAGCAAGCATCCAAATGAGTAGCACCTCATACATTTTTGCAGAAGGTTCTATATTTCTTACTTAAATCTCACAGAGCACTTGCAGCTATTGTCACAATTTCCATCCAGGAAAACAACACACAATACCCAGCGTGACCAAGGCTGAAGTGAAGATAAACAGACTTTGATTATATTACTTCACAGACCTCACTGAAAACCACTCACTGCATACTTGTAAAACCTGAACAGCCTTAAATTAAAGCAGTGTAGTTATCAAATAAATATCAAATGCAAAATCAGAGAGTACAGAACAATTCACTCTAAGACCCAATCCCCAAATACAGAGAACACAAGAGAGACTGTAAGGACAATGAAAATTCATTTTTAGATAAAAAATAGGAGTCTCTTTTCATCTGTGTTTTGGAGCAGGGCAAGGAGAAGAGGAACAAGAAATGAGTCATAGGCATTTTGTGTGTTGATTAGACATCTTTGTAATGAGAAGTATAACAAAAAACTTTTTATTTATATCTTGGACATATGGGGTGGCAGAGTATTTTCTGTCAAAGCTACAACTGAACTTGCAATATGTTTGGCTATAATCAAAAGATAAAAAAATGCAATATTAATTCAGACCTTAAACAGCGGATTCATTTGCTTTGTCTATTTGAAAGACCATAAATAACTCATCACTGCCCACTTTAACAATAATGTGAGCTACGCCTATTTCTGTAAACCTCTGCAGAACAACCTTCATTTCAGCAGGCTGCTCTAGAACAAATGGGTCCAGACCAACAGAGAGGTACAACCTAAAAACTGTTGTAGTAATCATCTAACTGAAAATAGGTGGTGGCCTTAGAATTCAAACTGGATTCAGTGCAATCAGAAACACAAACATTCAGTGGCTCACAACAAAAATCTTTCATTATGATAATAATGAATCAAGTATGGGGACATTATACTAATCAGTTATACTCCTTTTATTACCAGTGACCTTGAGGCCAATTCAAACACTGTGTCCTCTCATTCAAGTCACTTTTGTAATAAAAGAAGCGATTGTGAAGGGTATTTTCGTAATACTGAGAATAAAGTGCCTTCACAATCATTAAGAGAAAGAATAAAAAATATAAACTGCAAACTACATAGAAAAGAATTTTAACATTACTCATTCTTAATTACTCTTTTAAAAGGGTCATAGCTGACATTCTGATACTAGAATGAACACAAAAGAGGTATTATCACCTTTCTGTAAAAGCTTAAAAAGCAGTTGGGCACAATGATCCTAAAACCAGTCCTTAAATTTCTGTATTTGAACCATTTGAGCCAAAACCAGAAACTGAAATTGAACCAAATGCAGAAATTGAACTAATCACCATAAAAAAGATACAGAGCCAAACTACATTCTAGCATAATACCAGTGAAGTCCCTAAAGCATTGTAACAAAAATGCAGTGGGAAAATAAAGAGGCTGAAATGAATAGGAAAATACTGTGTTAAAAGTACAGCCCTGAGATACCAGTATTAGAACCGATTCAACTTCTTGTTTTCAAGTTACAAACCGTAAGTCTGAAAGCATTGTCCAAAATGCTCGACAGGCTTGATGCAGTGATCATTGCCCTGGGGAGCTTGTTCCAGTGCCTGACCACCCTCTCAGTGAAGAGCCTTTTCTTAATGCCACTCAGCCTGAACCTCCCCTATCGCAGCTCCATGCTGATCCCTTTGGGCCTGTCACTGTCTCCACAGAGATATCCACCTGCCCCTCTGCTCCCCTCTTGAGGAAGCTGTAGGTTGCCATGATGACACCCCTCAATCTCCTCCTCTCTAGGCTGAACAAATCAAGGGATTCAGCTGCTCCTCATATGTCCTGCCCTTCAGACCCTTCACCATATTTGTTGCCCACCTTTGGACACTCTCTAATACCTTTATGGCCTTATATTGCAGCACCCAAATCCGCACACTGTTCTCGAGGTGAGGCCGCACCAGTGCACAGCAGAGTGGGGCAATCCTTTCCCTCGACTGGTTAGCAATGCCGTGCCTGATGCATCCCAGGGTATGGTTGGCCCTTTTGGCTGCCAGGACACACTGTTGGCTCATACTCAACCTGCCATCAACCAGAGCCCCTAGATCCCTTAACGTGGGGCTGCTCTCCAGCCGCTTGTCCCCCAGTCAGTATGTATTTCCAGAGTTGCCCCGTCCTAGAAAAATCTGGCACTTGGTCTTGTAAAACTTCATGAGGCTGGTGATTGCTGAGCCTTCTAATTTGCCAAGATCTCTCAGCAAGGCCCCTTGTCCCTCAAGGGAGTCAATAGCTCCTCCTAATTTAGTGTCTTCTGCCAACTTACTTAGTATGCACTTGAGTCCTGCATTTAGATCATTTATGAAAACCTTCAAGAGAACTGGGCCTAAAATGGAGCCCTGAGGAGCCCCACTAGGGACTGGTTGCCAGCCTGATGTTACCCCATTTACTATAACCCTTTGAGCCCAATCTGCCAGCTGATTGTTCACCTATTGTATAGTGTACTTGTCTAGCCATATGCTGGATATTTTGTCCAGAAGGATACTGTGAGAGACAGTATCAAAATCATTACTGGTCTTTTGTCTCTGGCTTTCATCCTACAAGAGCCACCAACAGTCTAAGACCCAAACCAGCTAAATTTTAATTATATACAGTGGGAAAATTAAAAATATGTGAAACATTAAGTCAGAAGTGAATGAAATTTTCAGTTGCAGCCAAGTTGGGTAAGACCATGCAAGAAGTCTTCTTACTGTACTAACCCTTCCTCTGACTTCTCTGAATGGGCTTTCTTCTAGTTTTCTCTCATCCTTGTTTCTCCTCACTCTGTGGCTTCAAAAAACATTAGCCAATGTGTCTCAGTGCAGGTATCTGTTAAAGAAAGATAATATTTATCTACCTTAGATGAAAGGGACAAACCCCAAACAGTTATTAATGTTCTGTTAATATGCAAAAGTCAGGTGTAAACTACTTAATTAAAAAAAAAAAAAAAAAAAAAAAAAAAAAGAGCAAAACTCAGAAAACAGGGAAAGAAGGATGACACTGAGATACACAATCCCACACTTCCAGAAGGTAGAGGACTATTTGAACCCTTACGTTTGCCTAGCCTTTGAAAAGGATCTGGTTTTGCGGGTACTTCCCAACAACGGGCCCGGCTACCAGCGAAGCAGGGCACACAGGAACCCCAGGAGCACCGGCTCCCCGCTCCTCAGGCCGCCGCCCCCTCGAGCCGCCGGCGGGCCCAGCGCGGCACAGCGCCGCCAGGCCGCAGGTCGGCGCCCGCGGGCGGGGCGGGGCGGGGCGGGACGCTGCGCCGTTGGGAGCTGCCCAGTCAGACACCGAGGCTTCGGCGATCCGCCTCCGATTGGGAGCGAGGGTCCTCGAGCTCGTCCAGTGACAAAGCTGCGTCTACAGCGCGGAGGCGCGCGGAGTGCGCGGGGCTGCGATTGGCGGGGACGCGCGCCGGCGGGATGGCGGCGGCGGGGCTGTGCAGCGCCGACTTCTCGGACCTGCGGGAGATCAAGAAGCAGCTGCTGAGCGTGGCGGAGCGCAGCCGCGAGCGTGGCCTGCAGCACAGCGGCAAGTGGTGAGCACCGCGCCGGGCGGGTGGGTGGGCTCCGCGCTAGCGGCTGTCTGCGCGCTAACGGCTGTCTCCACGCAGGGCCTCCGAGCTGGCTTTCGCCCTGGAGCCGTTGCCGCTGAGCGAGTTGCCGCCGCCGCCCGCGCTCACGGAGGTACGGCCGGGGGGGGGGGGGGGGGCGGGGCTGGCCGGCTGCGGTGCCTGCAGCGAGTGTCGGCGCGCGGGGCGGCCCCGGGCCCGCCCGTGTCCGTCGGCGCGGGAGCGGTCGCTGCAGCACTTCCAGCGGCAGGAGCCGCGAGCTCGTCTTTAGCCCCGTCTAAAGCCGTTAAGGAAAAACGCGATAGTGATGTATTTATTTTTTGAACTATTGCGCACGAGGTAGTTCTGAGTGCCGATCCTTATACAGTGCTGTAAAGGTCCCTTCCACCTTCCTTTTTTTTTTTTGCGGTGTGGTGGGCTAGCCCGAGTAGGCCTTGCAGGTGAACGCATTACTTTAACCATTTTGACCTCTCCTAAATGAGAGATTCTGTAAGCAAAATTCGAAATCGTGCCACTTAATTTTGACTTCTTCACCTTCACTAAGTTATTGTGATCAAAATTATTTTATGCCAGTAAACTTGTCCTCCTTAGGGCACAGGAGAAATAAGATGTATCTTCATCCCTGCCTCCACAGTGGTACTGTAGAACTCATAGGTGTAATCCTGCTTGGGTAAATTACTGCAGTGCATTACTGCATTACATGTCACAAATGCATTTCACAGGATGTTCTAGGTTGGAAGTGACCACTGGGTCCATCTGGTCCAACCCCACCCTGCTCCAGCAAGGCCACTTGGAGCAGGTTGTCCAGGACCACACTGAAGCATTTTTTAGTATCTCCAAGGAGGGAGACAGTGCAGTTTCTCTGGGCAAACTGTGCCAGTGCTCTATCATCCACACAGTATAGAAGAGCTTACTGTTGTTCAGACAGAGCCTTCTGCATTTCAGTTTGTGCCCATTGCTTCCTGTCCTGTCACTGGACAGCATGGAGAAGGGCCTGGCTCATTCTTCTTTGCACCCTCCCTTCAGGTATATTGATGAGATCCCCCTGAGCCTTCTCACCTCCAGGCTGAACAGTCCCAGCCCTCTCAGCTTTTCCTTGTATTAGAGATGTTCCGGTCAATTCATGTTCATGGTCCTTCACTGAACTTTCTTCAGTATGTCTATGTCTCTCCTGCATTAAGGAGCCTGGAACCAAACATGGTTCTCCAGGTGTAGCCTCACTGGTGCTGAGCAGAGGGGAAGGATTGCCTCCCTCGACCTGCTGGCAATACTTTGCCTAATGCAGCCCAGGACACTGTTAGCCTTCTTTGTGGCAAGAGCACGTTGCTGGCTCATATTCATATTGGTGTGTACCAGAACCCCCAGGTCCTCTTCTGCCAAGAAATTATTCAAGGCATAAGTTCCAAGGAAATCTTTGCATTTAAATTGGAAGGTTAATACTCTCCAATGTGGAATTCCTGAGTACTTTTTTTTTAGTTGTCATCGTTCATACTTGTTGAACAGCAAATTCTTGGTGTCTGTCAGCTTGCCACTGTGTATTTCCTGGAATCTCTTTGTTTACTTTAAATGTTTCTAACCAGTCTGTATTCATTATGTCATAACTAGGAATCCAATCATATGAGGGAATGGAGAGACTTTTTTGATAGTACTTAACTCATCTTTTGAGAGTGAACAAAACTATAATGTTTTTTGTTTTGTTTTTGTTTAGCTTTCAGGGTGGTTTCATTAATACATTTGTAACTAGGTGATTTTCATAAAGCATGGCAGAGCTTCTAAGGTCTTGAACTCTTCTGTGTTCCTGCAGGAGGATGCTCGTGATCTGGATGCCTATACATTAGCCAAATCCTACTTTGATCTAAAGGAATACGATAGGGCTGCATATTTTCTTCGGGGCTGCAAGAGTCAGAAGGCTTACTTCTTGTATATGTACTCTAGATACCTGGTAAGACAGAAAGAAAAATTGCCTTTAAGCACTGAACTCCTCTGCTTCCTTTCCTTCCCCCATGTGGAATGTGGCAAACCTTACTTATTTGTCTATACTGTTTCACATGTCCCCCTAAAAATCCAAATTTATATATATAGTGGGGATGGGAAGAGGAGAATGGGGAGGGTTCTTATTGGAACTGTCTGTGATGTTCATGAAAATTCAATTCATATGCTGCTATCAGAACTGCAGCAAACGTAAGGAATATGCTGTTGTAAAATAATCTTGGTTTTCCTCTGTTTTCCACAGTCAGGAGAAAAGAAGAAGGATGATGAGACAGTGGATAGTTTAGGTAAGGCTCTAGTGTCAAGAAATGCAAGTTAATATAATAAAGCTTGCAATAATGCATCTTCATTTAAATCATTTTGGTTTCATAGCTTTTCTCTTGATTTTTTTGGATGATAGTGGGCTGTAACATAATTTGCTTTAATTCTCTTTGTTGGCTTAAGACAGGTTAAAGATTTTCATCTTTTAGTTCTTCTGTTAAAGCAGATCATTGGACTGATTTTATTTTTTAAACAACAACAAAAAACCTGACATGCTGGGAAGTTTTCTGGTCATGTCAGTGATGATTCTGAATATACTCTAGAGTTCATAGTTAATGTGGAAAGTCTTGAACGAAAGCTTGCTGTTTGACTTGCTCTTCATGCAGGACCACTGGAAAAAGGACAGGTGAAAAATGAAGCTCTACGAGAACTGAGAGTTGAGCTCAGCAAGAAGCACAAAGCACGGGAACTGGATGGGTTTGGCCTTTACCTGTAAGTGTCTACAAGTATTTCTAATGTGTTTGTGTACATTTATGTGGATCTTCAGGGTTTTATGACTGATGAACTTGATTCACAGGTACGGTGTTGTGCTGCGGAAACTGGACCTGGTTAAAGAAGCAATAGATGTCTTCGTTGAAGCTGCTCATGTCTTACCTTTGCACTGGGGAGCCTGGCTGGAACTTTGCAACTTGATTACAGATAAAGAGATGGTAAAAGTTGGGAAATAACAAGTTGTGGTAACAATTTCTGGACTGTAACCTGACTTAGTAACCAATAATTCAGTTGCCGGCAGATTGGTGTTGCCCACTGCTTTATTCTGTGAGACTCTGTCCAAGAAGGCAACCCAAGATCATAAATTATATTGTTAAAGTCTCTTTTTCTTCAATTGCTTGCTATGCTGTTGCCTGAGAATCTTTATACAGGCAGGATTAATTCCTTCACATTCACCCACAAGGTGGTGTAAGAAATGGCTGATTCACACATTCTGAAATAGTTGTCCACTGGGTTATTGCTTTGTGTCACAAAGGAGATCTTCCTAAGGTACTTTTTTGTCTGGTTCTAGTACTGCAGTTATTGAGCACTTTTGGTGACTTGGTATTATATGTAGAATCACTGCTTGCAGTGTTTTCAGATGACTGAAAGTTTGTGCTTTTCCTGTCACATACTACTGTGCAAATTATTTGCTATGATACAAATGATTTGGTAAGCAGTCACTCATCCAAGTAAACCTTTAATAAGTCTGTTCCTTCATTGTTACCAAGTAAAGTATAGTAGGCTTGAATCTGTAATTGGAAATAGTTGACTTAGAAGACCCATTGTTTGCACTGTATATGATTTGGAGAGATTACTTTGAACATGCTGGGGTCTGTTTTTGTGGCTTAGACGTCTATTAGTAATGGGAGTGTATCTCCCGAGTTTAGCTTTATCCTAAGAGAATCTAGATTGCATACTCTGATAGAGCTTCATAATGTGAAATAATGCTTGCTTATGGGGGTGACTGAGAGATTTGCTTCCAAAGTGCCAATCTGATTCAGACTAAAAGGTACTTCCTTCATCGAATATAGAGTCACATGTATGGGATGAACTGTATCAAAGAACTGAACTTTGATTATTTTGTCTTTATGCATGGGATTTATGAGACCACTCCTGTAATTCTTCAGTCAATTCTGGCTGATGGCATATTTTAAAAAGTAGAGGTGGCACAGAAGAGAGTCTTACTGATCTTTGAAGAACAGGAAATACATTTTTGGTGAGATTATTTAGAGTTCTGTTCATTTAGCTCATTTAAAAAAAAGTAATAATAATATTGATGCTCAAACATGGGAAGAAGATACAGTCTTTTGAAGGACTCTTGAATTTAAAGTAGAAATAAAGCCAATAACCAAAGCAGAAGCCACATTTGAAGACAGTTGTTTCTTCACTGGTTGGCCAAATGCAAAGGCTTCAGTTCTGATTTCAGTCATCGTAGAAATAGATTGGGAGTGACTAAATGGAATTACATGGTCCATATTTTACTGCTTTTTAGAATGGATGTCTTAATGCTCCTTTCTTGTTCTAATATTCTTAATTTATAGGCATTATTTAGCCTTTCTTGTGGAAGAAGCTGATAGTAATTTTTGGTTCTATTACTGCTCTTTCATAGTTGGTGTTATGGCCTAAGAAAGCACGATTACAGGAAAGTCTCCTACCTCAAGACTGTCTACTAAATCATGGGAGGGAAGATAATGGATTCTTTGCCACAGGTGGCTGTTAGAATACTACTGATTATCATTTCTTCCTCCTCTTCTTTGGTTCTTGCTAGTTGAAGTTCCTGTCCCTGCCAGATACGTGGATGAAAGAATTCTTTCTTGCACACATTTATACAGAGCTGCAGCTGATAGAGGAGGCTCTGCAGAAGTATCAGAGTCTCATTGATGCAGGATTTTCCAAAAGCACCTACATCATCTCTCAGATTGCAGTTGCCTACCACAATATCCGAGGTCAGTGGTATTTAATAACATACAGGAATGAGCCTCTTAACACAAGCATGGCATTTGTAGTTCTTGTTCTCACATCTGCTGTTCTTTCTTCAGATATTGACAAAGCTTTATCCATCTTTAATGAGCTAAGGAAACAAGATCCTTACAGGATAGAAAACATGGACACTTTCTCCAACTTGCTGTATGTCAGGGTAAGCACCCTTTCTATTCCATGTCCATCATGATGCCTTTTATCAGAGGTAAGTTAAACACTGGCGAAGCAGCTGCTGTTATCTAACTTCTCTGAATATAAGTGCTCAGCTTCTGTTTTCTGCTCCACAACTCCTTGAAATAATATGATCTGTGCCTTGTCAACTGCTTAGGTTTTCATTGTCTGAATCTGTAACATGATCCTTTCCTCATCACGTTCACTTTGTTTCACTAGAGCATGAAGCCTGAGTTGAGCTACCTGGCTCACAATCTCTGTGAGATAGACAAGTATCGTGTTGAGACCTGCTGTGTAATTGGTGAGAGCCAGCCCTTTTACGTGTTCTTACTATGCTGTCTGCAGACTGTAGGAGAAAATCTTAGTAACACTTGTGAAAAATGATCAACCAGCAGGGCCATCAAAAACATTTGGTGAATGTGATTTCAGGCAGCCTAAAAAACGGACAAAATGAGCGTACCCCTTTTGTCTCAGTTCTCTCTGAAAGAACTACTGTAATACTGTCAGTGCAAAAAGTATTTGAAGAAAACATTACGAAGGCCCAGGTAGCTGATAATGCCTTTATTTATAGTCCCGAAACTACAACAGAAAAAACTGTGTGTCAGGTCTAGGAAATCTGTTGAATAGATCATGACATAAGTTTCAACACAGAGAGATGAGATCTTAACTGACTGGTACAGAGAAGCATTTGATCAGAACACTGGAAAACAGACTGCTATTAGATCGCTTGAAGTTCGAGTCAGATCTGCCTTTAATATGTCTCTTCTTAGAATCTAAGTTAGGAGGTAGTAGATAATATTTCCATCTATTTTTTTTTTTTTTACTTCTCTGCTGTTTTTTTTTTTTCTCTATTTATTTAAATGTGTGTTTCTATTTATTTAATGTGACTTTTTGCTTTAGGAAATTATTATAGCTTACGTAGCCAGCATGAAAAAGCAGCACTCTATTTCCAGAGGGCCTTGAAACTGAATCCTCGTTATCTGGGAGCCTGGACACTTATGGGACATGAATACATGGAAATGAAGAACACATCTGCAGCTATCCAGGCTTATAGGTATCACTCATGTGCCATACAAAACAGTGTTTGAGTCTGCATACATTTGAGTTGGATTAGATCTTTTTTTTGGTTGTCTTTTGCTTAACTGTCTTGTCTTGTCTTGATCATAACTGCTTTCTGACTAGTTTGTCTCCTTTTCTTTGACAGACATGCCATAGAGGTGAATAAAAGGGATTACAGAGCCTGGTATGGCTTGGGGCAAACCTACGAAATCCTCAAAATGCCATTTTACTGTCTCTATTATTACCGACGGGCCCACCAGCTCAGGTAGAGTTGAAAATGTAGCCATGTCTATTGGTGTTCACCCAGACCTGGTGGCTACTAGCTGAGGAATTTGCATACAGGAACTGAATTGGGGAAGGGGGAAGAGCATTGTTGCTAGCTGATTTGTTCAGTCTCTTTATTACAAATTCTTCTAGTTGTATTCATTAGCTGTTAGCAGCTTTGCCACTTATATCCTGAGGAACGCTGGTCAGGAATCATAGAACCATTAAGGCTGGTAAAGACCTTCAAGGTCATCTGCTCCAATCATTCCATTATCTGGTGAAACTTGAGGCTATTCCCTCATGCCCTGTTGCTAGCTGTCTGTGAGAAGGGGCTGACCCCCGTCTCCCCACAACTTCCTTTCAGGTAGTTGTAGAGAGCAATAAGGTCTCCTCTGAGCCTTCTCTTCTCCAGGCTAAACAACCCCAGTTCCCTCAGCTGCTCCGTATAGGACTTGTGTTCCAGACCCTTCACCAGCTTCTTAGCCTTTCTCTGGACATGCTCCAGGGCTGCAATGCCTTTCTTGTAGGGGCTCAAAACTGAACAAAGTACTTGAGGTACAATCATAGAATATCCCAAGTTGGAAGGCACCCACAAGGTACAACTCCTGGGTCCTCACAGGACCACCCCCAAATCAAAACATATATCTGAGAATGTTGTCCAAATAATTCTTGAATTCTGGCAGGTTTGGTGCCAAGACTACTTCACTATTCCAGTGCCTGAGGAATGTAAGTGAAATTTTATGTAAGAGAAGATGAAGGACACTGGCAGATATAGGTCCACCCCCCAGCCCCCTGAGAAAACAGCTGAATGTCCATTAAACTACATTTAGGATTTTTTTTTTCTTTTTTTACAGGCCTAATGATTCCCGTATGCTGGTCGCTCTAGGAGAATGCTATGAGAAGCTTAATCAGTTGGTGGAAGCTAAAAAGGTAAGTGATGACTGGTATGTGGAGTAAGACATTAGGATGCCCCCTAGGACACTAAGTGGAGTTGGAATAAAATTGTGTGGCTAGAGCTACCAGAAATGCATGCAGCATGTTAGGTTATTGAAATCCTTTCTGTTGCATTTTAAAACAGGCAAAGTTCTGCTGTGATGTAACGAGAATAGCTGTTAAAGAGACATGTACATCTGATATGTGTCCTTTTGCTTTAAAGCCATGCAGTTTTCTGTTTCTAACTTGCTTGCCTGAGTCATTTTTCTTGTGTGCTTGACTGATTCTTCTTTGACAGTGCTATTGGAGAGCTTATGCTGTGGGAGATGTGGAGAAAATGGCATTGGTGAAACTAGCAAAGTGAGTATGGATTAGTACTGAACTGTCAACATGTTGTTAAATGCAACTAAAGCACTTTGATACCTAATGATAAAATACTAAATGGAAAACAAGTGGAATTGCTGTTAGGTACTATTACTTTTGGAGCTGCGTAATAACTGCTATCTTTAGAAGGTTTGCAGCAACTGCACACTCTCTGGTGTCCAGCTTTAGCTTTAATTTTCCATCAGAACAGCTACAGAGGAAGTCATGGGATAATAGGGGTTGCAAGGGATTTCCAAATCCTGGGGTGATTTTAGTACTAGTAATAGTATGTCTTACAGTGAAACTTAAAGCAATCCAAGCAATTTGTGGTGGTAGATGCTATACAAAATTGTAGATTGATTTTTTTTTTTACCCCATTTCTTTTCCTAATATATGGATGTGACATTAGAGAAGGGTCTAATGTGAAATAAATGTGAACACTGATGTTAGCATTAATTTTTGGTGGGGGGAAAGAAACAGGCAGGTGAGAGGTGAAGCTATTGTACAAAGATTTTGGGGATATAGGGGGGAAGAAGGAACACTGGAAGAAATAGCCAGTTATAAAAGACTTTTCCAATCTTATTCTAAACTTTAAAATGTAACAGAATAGACGGACGTTCCTGCTTTGGTTGTATCTGCAGTACTTCTAGCAATTGTTACCTGACTGGTTTCCTTCCTGATAATGTGACTGTTCTCAGGCTAGATCATTTCTTTCAGTAAGGGACAGTACATGATGCATGTCTTGCAAATTCTTAAAGAAAAGACCTAGCTCTAATTCTGCAGGCTTAGTAGATACATTCTCATTGACCAAGACGGTCTTTGACAATGCAGTGTTGTTCCAGTGACCCATTTTTTCTCAATTTCTAGGCTGCATGAACAGCTGAATGAATCTGAACAGGCTGCTCAGTGCTATATCAAATACATTCAGGATATCTATTCCTGTGGGGTAAGATGTTATCTTGGGAACAAAATGAAATGTAAACATGATGTAGAGCTACCTTGGAAGATACTCAAAGATGGTTTTTCCCCCCTTCCTATAGGAGATAGTGGAGCACCTGGAGGTCAGCACTGCCTTCCGTTACCTTGCCCAATACTACTTCAAGTGTAAGCTCTGGGATGAAGCCTCAGCTTGTGCTCAGAAATGCTGTGCATTCAATGATGTGAGTAGATGCACAATCCCTGGTATCTTGGGGGACCTCTGATGTTAATCTTGGCTATAATCGTAGGTATGAGTAGACAAATCTTTTATTGAAGGAGTGTGGACTGTCTGTCACGCAGGTGAACAGTCTCATTCTGAATGTTTTTGTATACCTGATTACTGTTGCCTGTGATTAACTAAGGTCAGGGAATATAGTGTAGATAGCAAACGTGAATTAAGTATTATTGGTTTGGTGTTGACTAAGTATAAGAATTTGAGACTGCTAAAAATCTTGATGGTGGGAAGGTGGTCAAATGTTACAGTACAGAGGTTACAACAGTGCTAGAGTTCTATAGGTGACTCCATATTCTGAGGTTTTCTGTAGTTTGTAAGGGGGCAATTTTGGATTTTTATTTCAGACTAGTAGCCACCAGCCACAAGGCAGGGTATGTGTCCTATCTTTCACAAAGCTGTCTGGAACTAAGAAGAACCTGAATTCAGCTTATTTGTATCTTCTCTTTTCTACTTTTTGATGGAATATGTAGACAGTAGCAGTGGTCAAAAGTAACATGCAACTGTCAAAAGTAACATGCAAATCAGGTGAGTAAAAAGAGGAAGGATTATTTAAAAAAAAAGTAGCACACTAATGTTCTTGATAAGTAGCAGAAAAAAAAACTGAGGACATTTTTAAATATTTTTCAGAGTGACAGTCTTACAGAGCGATAAACTAGTATAACTTAGGTTGCTTACGTACTGTTTGACCTAGAAGCAATCCATACATTGATGTGTTGTTTTGTTTTTTACTAATTACTTTCCAGACTAGAGAAGAAGGAAAGGCCCTTCTACGGCAAATCTTACAGCTTCGCAACCAGGGAGAGACCTCATCCACAGAAATTGCTGCTCCCTTTTTCCTCCCTGCATCATTGTCAGCTAACAGCACTCCCACACGTCGTGTCTCCCCACTCAATCTGTCTTCTGTTACACCTTGAACAATGCTGATACCTCTAACTTGTGCATTGAATGTGACGTTGCAGATGGGGCTTGCAACCACTTAGTTCTTTCCAGTGAAATTTTTACATTCAACCTTGCCTTCATGTGAAGGGTTATGAGTTACCAGAGTCCACAGCTGAAGAAAGATGTGTCCAAACAGCCAAAGGTGCAGCCTACGTGAAAGTGTCTATGCTGAGATGTGAGCATCTGCCATGCTTCTCACAAAGTCATTCCAGTCAGTGGGCAGATGTGTTCTAATATACTGGACTACTAACTGAGGGACTGGGAAGAAATTGTCTGCTTGAGTTAAAAATGTATTAGAAGTGTGACTGCGCCCTGTTAATTCTGGTCTTTACTGAACTTTGGATGACATCTTAGTGGTATTCTTGCTGCATACATCAGAAACTGTTACCTGCCGGGCTGCTTAAGATCTTTTGCCTGTCTCAAACTACACAGAAGTTCCACTAAAGTGTTATGAGGCACTTAGATACTGTTGGCATTTCTATGTTGAAGGACTGACAAGTGTCAGGAATCTCAAGTAGCCGTAAGTGACAGTTGTTGGTTCTATCTGTGATTTTGGCAGTTATTTTGACTTTGAAAAGAAAGACAGCCAGTGGGATAGCACAATTAAAAAACCAAATGATTCAGCTACTGTCGTTGGGCTTTTTTGTGATGTAGCTTTCATGGTACTGTAGCAAATTAAATTGGATGAACCATAATTTTAGGATTGGCAAATGTGGTGGATGATGTGATGCCGGGGGTTCCTTTCTTCCAAGTCTGCTGAATGTCAGGGTACTGCTCGTCCCTCTTCATGCATCCAGCCAATGGTAAGTCTAATTGGTTTTCAAAGATGTATGCATATGCCCATGTAGTACAAATATGACCATAAATGAATGGCTTAACACCAACAAGAGGATAGTGCCTTTAGAAATGCACTTGCTTAAGGCACAAGCCATAGAAATGGTGTGATCCTCTTCCTACTTGCTGGTTTATCAATATGCTAGTGGAACATACGTATTTGCTTTCAGTGTCTCATGTACATTCTCTGTTCTCTTCAGTCCCTGGACAAGACCTTAGGTGTCTTCAGTATCCATATCTAGACCTTTAAGTTTTTGTTCCGTCTCAACCCTGGAACTAGGATCTCTACAGATTTTGTTTTTCTCCAACTTGCCAGCTAGTCCCACTTGAGATTGCTATTGGACTTATTGCACACAAACACATCCAGTGTAGAAGACAGGCTGCCATAGGGTTTAATAAGTGTAGAACACTGTGGTGATGGGATGCAAGGCTCAGTTCGACAAGGCTTACCGATCAGCAGCCTGCTTGCTTGCAGTTGTTAGTTTTTTCTCCCCATTCCCAGCACAGTTACTCCCTTCCATTTCCCCATACTAGTTGCTTCCTGGCCCATCTTCACCCCCTCACTTGATATGTGGTTCTTCCCCTAGATATTCTATGATACATTTTATGTGGTCCTGCAATCCCCTTCAGACATCTTAATATAAATTTGCTCTTGCCTGTGAGACCCTTCCTGATAACTGACCACAGTCTTACTGGTTACAAAGCTCCAGATTGAATCTCTTCAGAGTTACACTTTGATGGTTCCTTTAATGGCCCATCAACCTCTGTCTTAGAGTGCTAGCCATGGTTATCTGTCAGTAGGCTTTTAACTACATGTGCTTCATTTGCTGCCTTTCATGTTTATTGTCCTGTCTTTTACACTCAATAGCTGTTAACCAGATATCCTTACACATGTACATGGTTTGTTCACACTTTTACTAATGTAATGAAGGATAGAAGTTAATAACCCTGCTGACTTTGACTTGAATCGTCTTACTTGTTGACAGTTAGTACCCTTCAAAAACAGTGTTTGTGTTTAACCTGCATGGGAGGAATGTCACTTTGCTTTGAGAAGTGAAGAACAACCAACAGTTCATGGTATCAGTTTGACGTGTGACCTTGAACAACTTCAGCTGAATCTTTCAGTTCTATTCAGTTTCACCTTGTAAACTTGATACAACCTGGAGGTATTTTTAAAAGTACTTGAAACTTGTGTACATTTTTGACTATAAATATATGCTATAAATAATCTGCAAATGTTCTTTTTCCTTACTAAACAAGCTCCAGTTTCCTCAGGGCTATCCATCAGTGCAATCTCCCATTGCATTTTGTAATTGTTTGAAGATTTCCCTACAAGGAAATATTCCCAAGTTTCAACTGACTGTCTTTTAATGAGGATTGTCCGATCTCTGGTGCTTACAAAGGTCCTGCATTAAATTCGCTTTCTGGTTGTCACTGTGGGAGTCTGTCTATAAGGATTAACTTACAGTCATCAGATCTAAATACTAGGATTGCACTGAGCTAATACGATGCCTGCTGAGTTTCTAGAAGGCTTTCAACACCAGGAAGATCAGTAATCTTGGTTTCTCTTGATGTGGAGGATATTTCTTCCAGATCCATGTATTTTAAATACTTATAAAAGGTGCTGTAGAGTCGAGGAATTAATGTCTAAGTTTGGTTGCGAGGATACTCAACAGCCCAGGAAGAACTGAACTCATCATTATCCCTAACAGAAATAATGGCACTTATTGCCAAGTTCAGAAACTTGTGTTTGGTGAAAATGTGCTGCTATGCCATGCCACTTCTGGAAATATGAAAATCCTTGGTGATAATGACATTAGTTGTTCAAGGTGGGAGTGACTTGTTAAAAATATGGCAAAAACTACACATAAGTAGAGGTTACTGTCTTAAGACTGAAAATTCAATGGGACTTCCTTGTTTTGGAATATGGCCTATCAGTATGTTTAGGATCACAAGCCAGTCTGCTAGTTTTCTAGTATAATACATAGCATAAAAAGTGTCCCATGTTGCAAACATCAGTGACATAAAAAAATCAGTAGGTTCTAGCAACAAATTAATGATCAGTTCTTGTGCCACCTAAACAGCAATTTTAATGTATGTTACACAACTCATGCAGCAGAGCAAATGTACTAGTTCTCTTTCCCTTCTGGTAAAACAAATAAGCTTTATATTTATCATAAATAATAATTACCTAGGAAAGTATTATAATACAGGAGGCATTGAAGAACAACTTTCAAACTCTACATCCTTTTGAGGAAGGATTGTGATTATGTAGAGCTATTAATGCTTGTTTATTGATACTTTGTGAGCATTTGCCCATTTACAGCATCTTCCACTTCCAGTTCTTAGAGTTTGTCACATGCCAAGTGCTTTTCCTATTGAGTCAAGTTCAGTTGTGTGAGGACAGAGTTCATGTGAGGTTGAACCGAGGAGCTTATTGCATTATTTGGTAAGTGTAATGCTAAACAATATGCTTCTAATGCTCATGCCCTCAGTTTCATGTTACAGATCCCCCTGAATTAAAGGAAAAAAAATCACAGAATCTGTTGCACTGCTCTGAGGAAAACTAAATGCCACCACTTCAGAGTGAGGAAGCTGAAGCTGGGACAGACTGCTCTGCCATCAGCTGGGCATACAATGCCTGCCTCTTTACTCTGAGACTTTTGTTTCTAGGTTTCTAGTGCTGTTTTTTCCTTTTTTCTTCCTGAAAGATTTCATGGTAAAAGGAAACACTGGCACTTAAAGTAAGGATTGGCAACTGGATATTAGGGGCTCTGATGGAAGTTGGTATTAAGGGTGGATGACTCAAAATTCAGTGTCTTTGTCACTAGTTCTGTTCGTTCTTTGTCAGTGATTCACCAGGAAACTGCTTCATAGTGTGGAGCTAATCTGCAAATCCAGTAGCCAACTAAGCTATCTTCTAGTTTTCAAACACTTTTGTTTCCTACATCTTGGTGTGCTTAGCAAAAACAAACAAACCAACTCAAGCATGTTTGTCTTCAGTTGTCCCACCAACAGAAAAGACTTTTTGCAGAAACGCTGATGCTTTATCTGACCAGGCTTAGCAGGCACGTTTGTCTTCTGTGTAAAGCGCCAAAGGTTAACAACTGGAATTTTTGATGTGTTTATTAGCAGTAGCCTACCGAACTCTTTTAGTGATATCTCTGTCAGTATTCGGAAGGATGGAGACGAGGAAGCATCTGAAGAAACCGAGGAGTATGTGCTTCTGCGCCCATTGCTCTCATGACTGCCTCACCGAGGTTTGGACGACACAGAAGCGTGAGAGCTGGCAGCTTATTCGGGCATATGAACCGTTCCCGTTATGTCAGTCTGGGCTTGAACGCGTTACCCGCCGAGGTTCGTGCCGGTTCGACGCAAACCATCGCGGGCAGGCTGCCGATGCCTGTCGGACGCCGGCTTTCCAGCCCGCCACGCCGTTTCGCGGGGGGAAGGCTCGCCCGCGCGCAGTGCGGCGGGGAGCTCCGAGCGCGGCGCCCCGTGCGGCCGCACGCCCCCGCCGGGTCCGCTGCTT
>NC_048905.1:19146871-19201587 GCF_011077185.1 Oxyura jamaicensis | reverse complement strand
GGAGGCCGGCAGCGGCCGGGCTGGGCGCTGGAGCCGCCGCGGCAGCGGGAAGATGGATATGCCGCGCCCGTGCCTCGCCGCTCAGCATCCTCCCCGGGCCGCGGCACGGTGAGCGGCGGCGGCCTTCCGGAGGAGCGCCGGGTCCCGTGCAGGGGCCCCGCGGCGCCGGAACAATGACTTCGGCCGGCTGCGGGGGCCGGGCCGGGCCGGGCGGTGCGGCGCGGTGCGGCGCGGCGCGGCGCGGTGCGGTGCGGCAGGGGAGGGCGAGCGATGGCGGTGAGATGGAGGCCGAGGTGATGGGGAGGAGGCAGATGGAGATGATGCAGAGGAGAGGAGGCAGAGGGAGAGGTGTGGCAGGATGCCGCCGCAGCCGTGCCGAGATCCACCTCAGCCGCTCTCCCGTCCTTCACCATTGTGTTCCAGGTTGGTCATTGTCTTGCCTTCCTCACTGCAAAACGCGGCGTGCTGGGCGTGTTCGCTGGTTACAGTGGAAGGAATTTTTCAAGGGCTGAATTTGATGTGCGGAGAGTCACAGCCAGCAGAGCTTGGGCTGGGCCTCAGTGAGATGGCATCTGCGGGTGGGTAGTAAGCGCAGCTGAGCAGAGAGCAGCTGTAAAGGCACTCCCCTGGTTTATTTTTGCTTGCGATGCATCTTTGCCTATTCTATTTGTTTGTACAAACAGTATTGCACAAGGTTTCTTTCTGAGCAAGTCTTTTCAGAAATGCACCTGTACATGTCTTGGACTCTCAGGGTTGGTGTGTTTGTGGATGTGTGTATGAATACATTCTCCTATGCATACAGAGACCCCTCAAGCTGCATCTCTTTGAATGCGCAACATGTCTTTTTTCCCCCATCATTAACTGATGAAACATGCCACTTGGGCTGATGTGCCAATTATTCTTAAATTACTGGATGCTGTCTTCACTTCATTATGGATACTTAAGACAAATCTAGGTCTTGCATTTGGGCTGGTTTTTTGTGGCATTGAATAGCCATTTGTAGTCTGTTTCTATTTTTTTTTCTGTGAATATGTATATATATATATAAGATGCTGAATATTTTATAGGCTAGAAACAGAGATGTATATGTTTTAAAAGATTAATTTGAACTTTTAAAAGGAAAAACATAATGGGATGCATTGTTACAACGTTTGCGCTCTGATACTGCCCTATGCATTACACTGAGGTGACATGTTGCAATCTCATTTGCTATGTCTCTCGTTTGCTGGGTCAAATTCTTCACTTGTGCATATACTATGCCTAGTCTTACTAGACTTACTATGCCCAGTCTAGTAAGCAGAGCGTTTGTCCATTTCAGGAAATGATGTTAGGTTTATTGCTTCTGCTCTGTCTCAGGTTTTGTTTCTATTGATCTGGCCTGCTGCTCCACAATAGGAATTTCAAATCTGGATCTTTTGTCCTGTAAATGCAAGCTTTGCTGGCATTAGACCAGATTTAAATTTGTGCTTGAGTGAGCTAAATCTGTGGTGATTCTAACAGGTTTTCTGGAAATTGTTATTGTATTGGTGAAGCCTGAGAGTGGTTAGCTGTTAATTGTTGAAGAGGAAGTAAGGTATGGGTGCTCTATAAGTAGATTTGTACCAATCAAAAGACACCATGGACAAAAGAGATGTGATGAAGTTAAAGGGGTTACAGCCAGTTCCACCCTTACACAGTGAGCAAAATCCTGAGAAGGAGCCTGGGGGAGGAAAGGCTGGAAAGTTTCTGTTGGGATTTCCATTGGAGTTGCCTGGTAGAGGTGGCTGCCGGGAGCTGTTGCTCTCCCCTTGGGCTTTGCTGGTTTCCAGCACTGGGGCAATGCAGTGGACTGCTGGGGTTACCTGGTCATCAGCAGAGCTGAAGGAGCAGGCTGCCACTGATGAATGCTGCATCATTTCTGACTTGCTGATCTTGGACTGAAAATCTGTTAGTGCCTCAGGTAGAGAAACATGGTCCTGACATTGGAGATGAATTTGAGCCAGGTATTTTTACAGTGTCAGCCCAGAGCTCAACTTTAGTCTGTGTGATATTGCAAATACTAATGAACTGTCAGCCTCCCTTCGGATAACCTTGTCCCTGTCACCTTTCAGTGGTTTCTGATGATTCCTCTGCTCCTGTTGGTCATTTCCAGCTAGATCTCTTGAATAAGAACCACTTCGTGCTACTTACTAGGAATTGAACATAAGGTACAGCTAAAACATGGTTGTGTGTAGGGGAGACAAGTGGCAATTGTCATTCATAAATGTATGGTGGGATATGCTAGACCATTATTATCGAGACTTTAATGTTGCTGGAAAGATGCAGCATAACTTCTCTGTCATTACAAAGGATGAGTGACCTCAGGGTATTCAAGAAAAATGCTGTGAAACATAACCGGCAAAATGAATCATTTTCAATTTGGATTTCTATTCATCCATTCAAGAGACAGTTACTACTATGGTTTCAAAACTGTATAAAAATAGCCTTCTAACTGTAGAAGAAGAAATATGGTGTTGGATTGTACTCTCTTAAGATATAGCTCAAGTGTAGCTTGAGTGGTTGAAATCCAAGTAGTTGTAAATTATAACTTTTTTCCTTTTTAACTGAGCTACGGGACTGAACATGCTTACAACTAGTCTTTCACTACTGAGTCATGGTCAGTTTGCATTGTGGTCAGCATTTGTGCTTTCTGTTTTCTTTGTGAAATTGTGACACAGCAAATAGTCCTTACTAGATACCTGAATTTTGGGTCACTTTTGAGTCTGTCATATTTTTGGGGTTCAGACAGGTTTCTCTGCCATCTTTGTTCATGGCAATGCAATATTTGGGTTACAAGACTACAAAACAAATGCTTAAAAAGTTATTAAAAGTTATTTTAGCTGAATTTGCAATGGCATGTTTGCAATGTGTGTTTCTAAACTAATAGCTCACTTTAATTCCCAGGAAGTAGCTTTTTCAAAGTTCTCATATACATCTGTATCACTTGAAAATCTGGTCTATTCCAGATTACAACAATCTTGTCCTCCCATCCTCAGAGATGGATTCTCTGATGCCTTCTCTTTAGTCATCATCTACATGTGTGCAAAGCTTAAGTGTAACTCTGTGTCATCAACTTTCAACATTCAGAATCCATGAGGGCATTAAAATGTCATTTATGTAGTACTTCTAGTTTCTTCACCTTTAAGGTCTGTTTAAATTTCTGCTTTAAAATATGAGGACCAAAAAACTTTCCCAGATCCAATTTCTTTGCTCCAGGAGGTTGGGCTCTACAAAGAAAATTCATCAGCATGTAATGAGAAAACTATGGTCTTGCCACACTGAAAGATGTCAAGTTGAAATGAGTGTATTTGGCAACCTCTTTGTACACGACAGAAAAACTATGTTGATCAGAGCCTGCAGATTGGATTCTGAAATATCCAATGAACTTTAAAGGAAAAATAATAACATGAAAGCACTTTCATGAATGCAGGCTTTCAGTTCAGATCACTAAAATTCCTGTTGTATGATTTGTTTGCCATGAATTTGGATCACTGGTGGGTAGTTGAGAAACTGTCATACATCCTGGAAACTTTAGGGCCTGTGTTGTTTATTTGGAAGATCATATTTGGACATCACAGCCTGTTCCTATGTTAAATAGTCTAAATCAGCTATTGTCAGAATAAAAGCAAAATGAATTAATTGGTGTGACAGTCTACGTAGCATAGTTAAATGAGAAAGAGGCAAATGCAGAAACTATTTTCGTACATGGCTGCATAATGAGAAACCCCTCAGTTAACTGTTTAACAGATGCCAACAAATAATGAATACAAATGAAGACTGGCTAGACCACATGTTATATTATATTAGATTTCTAACTTTAGATAAAATATACCTGTGATTAACAATAAAGCAATTGAAGGTACCTGAGGAAATGGTTTAGATAGAACAGCTGCTATGGTAAGCCAGCTTTTCTGTAATGTTATACTTTGCATCATCATTTTTAACATGATCTCAGATTAAATATATTTTATCAAAAATAATGGAATGACTGCTGATGCTAAAGCACAAGTTTTCTCTCATTTTCACATTATGAATTCCTCCTATCAGCACCAGGGAGGTATTATCTTCCAGTTACTGTTTGACACTTGTACTTCATTTGTCAAACTATTTGTTGTATTTTGTTGAAAATGTTTATTGCAACTTTTTAAGCAGCTAGGGGAAAAGAATTGTTAAGTCTTACATTGCTTGGGCTGTAAATAAAAGCCATCCAAATGTCCAACTTAAAATTGCATTGAATTCCCAAGGTAGCTTGGAGTAATCAATTATGAGTGATCAAATGAAGTTGGGAGAAATGGTAGTCAAAGCTTCTGGGCTTCTTTTTCCTCCATGTGCATTAGTTTACTGAAATCCACTAAGCTGATTTTCTTTTAAAAGTGATGCAGAAATATTTTTAATTATTTCTACAGTGCATGCAAAATCCTTAGAACTTTTAACGTTGCAAGTAATAGATAGAAATTAATTATAATCAATACTGTATTGTTTTGCATGTATTTGTTGTAGGATTGGTGTACAAATATTGCGGTGAAGAATTACAAAAATAAAAATAAAACTGTATTAATACACAATATGCAATTACTTTTAAATTACATTTTCATGAACCAAAATGCTATTTTTGTTTCTGAAGTTCTGTTATTCATAGGTAAGGCATTCTTTTTTTTACCCGGTGTTTATTTGTACTTAATACTCAAGGTTCTCTGAGCTGCTATTTTCTGCCAATATGTATTGGTGAGGAACAAAATGAGAAGCAGTCATTTTTGGAGAATCAGCTAGGAGAATCTGCTCTAATTTCATATGACACTTAGTAAAATCCCTTTTCCATTTTCTGTCCCTGACTGGAAATTACAGTCAGTTACAATCACTTTCAGAAAAACGAAGAATGTTTGGGGACTTTTGCACTTGAACATTTAGTAATCTACAGCTGAAAGAACAATTATGTTAGTTACTATTTGGTTGCTAATAACTAAATGAATGGTTACTTTAATTAAATTGGCAATGTTTTTAAGAATTAACCTGTAAGAGTGCCAAGTGTTTTAGAGTCAAAACTAATAGCAAATAAGCATCCATGAAGATTCAGTGTTAAGTATTACTAACTGAACAGTATTTGGCCTGTGATTGCAAGGTTCTGTGTTAGTAGATCCCTTTTGTACTGCTTTGTGTATTTTTTAGGTCACAGAATGACCTACATGTTGCCTTTTTCTTGGAATATGCAGTCAGTGTCAGTGATTTGCCTGTTAACCTGTGTTAGGTGAAGTCAGTGAAGAGGTAAGCATTGTCCTGGGAAATTGTTTTGAAATGTTATACAGTAGCTTAATACCTATTAAAATCTCTGTGAAATTGCCATAAATATTTTTTTCTGGTTTCAGATGCAGCCTTAATGGAAATCTGGGTGCTCAAGACAGTATCCTGAATGTCTTATAAATGAGACCTTTTTGTTTTTCCTACTTTGTCATGTCACGTATGAACCAGTATCTCAGCTGGGTTTAATGGGTGCTGTTTCATGCTTATACTTTTGCCAGCTGAGAATCCCACCCATCACCTGCTTACATAGGTGGGGAATGCCCTGACCAATAATAGCTGATGCTTCCATTTTTAAAGCAGCACAGTTCAGCTAAAAATCTCCATGTAAATTCAAAGAGCAGTTTCTTTTTAATAAGCTGTAAAGAGTAATTCTACATGTAATGCGAGTTTTGCTTTTTCCTGACTTTTATTTTATTTTATATTTGTTGAGCTCTCATCTCAGTATGAATAGAGCTACAGTATGCGTGATGAAACATGGTATGGTGTTCTTTAATTTGTTTTGTTGGGAGGGCAGCAAATAACAGTTCCTTGTACCTCAGCTGATTAATGGAATTGATGGAAAAGAAGATTTCTAATGTTACCTGCCTATTATGGGCCATTGTTAAAAAGCTCATAGACTGTAGAGGTCTTGAGGGAGCCTATCTTGCAACATACAATAGAAGAGTAAGGTTTACAACAGATCAGAAATGAAAAAGACCAGCTCTGGTAACAATATTTTCATAAGTGAATAATCTGAGTGTTTCTAGTGAATATTGCTTCTAAGGCTTTTTATTTTTAAAGGCATTTTGACTGTTAAAGATGAATAGAAATGGCTATCAGGATGTTCACATAGATATTCACATTTCTGCTGAAAAGCTGATCTGAAGAGGCAAGATGTAATTCCAATTGGCTTAGGTTTTACATAGCTTGGAGTATAACTCATGGTAATGGGAACATTCAGATTATTTTCCCAGGCAGTGTAATGAAAGGCTAAGTGGGACATGGGAAATTAGAGAAGTGTGTACATCAGGTTCTGCAGGACATTGACAGTGATACAGTGGAAGTAGAAAATATATGTTTTGAAGTTATATTGAGCTGCAAGGATGTAGTGATCTGGTCAAAAGCAAGGTATTCAGAAAAAAAAAAATCATCATAGAGACCTACATTGTTAAATGTTAGAAGTGAACACAGGAGGCCAGAACACTGAGTTTTCTTATGCAGTCTGATATCTTATCTAAATCTACCTTCATCAGCTGTAGCAAGAGTTGAGCTAAAAATGGCAAAAACTCTCACAAGTTATCTGGTGCTTTTAATAGAAAAAATACTTAAATATCTCACAATTTTTAATACTGAACACAAAATATCCTCCTCTGATGTTTGTAAGACAATAGATAATGAGGGCTATGACCTTGAAAAGAAAAAGGAAGTGTTTCTACAAGACACTAATGGGACATGAACATTTCCCTCACTGTTTGTTGTTTTCTTGTTATATGCAATTTGATTAAATAAAAGATGGTTTTGCTGGCTTATTGAAATCAAAATCGAAGGAGGGCCTCATACTATAAATTCTGGGACTTGCAATAGTTCTCTTTCAGGCTCCATGTGCTGTCTCTGGCAGTGCTGAATGCAATTCTACTTGTATAAAATACCTTTACAAAATGTCTTTTCAGTAAACCAAGAATGGGACTAGAGTAACACTAAACATACAGAAACACTAAAATGTTTTTTTAGACCCCATCGTGCAATGAGCTGGGCAAGTTGATGGATTGCATAATTTTCCTGACAATTCTATTATTCTTCAATAGTATGTCTAATCTCTGTCCATGTATTTCACTCTGTTGAGTCTGGGAAATCCCTATATCCTTTCAAGATAGGGAAGGATTTCATATATTTACTGGTAGTATGCTTCATGGTAACTTCTAGGAAAACAATTGTTTAAAAAAGAGACAGATGGTATTTTAGCCACAGAATAATAGAATATTGTTTTAATAAATCTCCCCAGCTTTCCTGCAGATAACAATAATGCTTCTGTCCCCTTTTGAATGTTTCCATGGTGCTGCCAGCAACTTGGATAGGGATTTTTGGATGATGTTTTAGAGCAAGAGCCAATGGTAATTTTAGCAGCCTAGCAGCACCAGATTCATCCTGTATTCCTTGTGTGGAGCCTGAATCTGAGGGATATTTTGAGTTTAGTTCTGAAGACATTTCAGTATTCCTGAAAATTATTGTGGTATTGATGAAAAAATTATCTATCACACTATTTCTGTATAGTCAAAAGCCAAAGTGGTTAGGATTTGTTTTGAAGAGCTATTTATCACCATTTAGTAGAATAAAACGCATTTAAGCTGCTAGCATGTGAAATTTGTCATGTTCTGTCTATTAAAAAAATATATAGAACAGAATTATATAAAGGCATGCAAATATTTGTAGCAAGTCTGAGCTAAGTTTTTTCTTTGATCTTGGGATGCTGTATTATTATTTCATACTAAGATAATACATATTGTGCTTTTAATCGCAGTTTCCATTAATAATTTATTCCATTATGTGGCATAACATACACAGCACGGAATGCAATAATTCACACTTTAATTTTATTCTGAACCAATGTAAAGCATAGATGAAAATTGGTAAATAAGGCAAAGCAAAGACTTTATTTTGGATTTATTTGAATCCCACAAGAAAATGCAAAATAATGTGCATCCTGACAATAGTGCAGGAAAACTTGTCTGGAATCTATTATCAGAACACTAATTGTTCCTGCAAAGCTTCACCACTTTTGAGGAGTCTGCCCTAACCCTTCTTTGCAGTTTTAATCTTTCAGTTCTTTGACCATCTCCAAAGAGATGTATTGATGTTTGCCCCAAACATCAAACATTCTCTCTGCTAACACCCACAAGTGGGAATAATAATAATGCTGTCCCATGAAAATGATGATTATGATGTTTGTCTAATGTCCTGAATTTTATTTCATACAGTTAACAGCCAAATGTTAGTGTTTTATATGTTAGTAGAACCAAAGTTAGTAGAACCAAAACCCTAATGGTTACATTACAGAATAATCTTGCCATTCCCTGCACCATTTGTATGCCAGGTTCTTATCCTTCTAAAGTGTTGGTACTAATTTCTCATCCCATGGCAGATTGTAAGGTATTACTCCTTAAAAGGAAACACTTGTGATTAACATCTTGCATTGCCTGTGCCTTCAATTGAATGGTCAGTATCCTTCCTTTGTGAAAGCTACTTTATGTAGCTAAGCACAATTACTTTGGAAGCCCAGTAGCCTTAGAGGCTTTCTAGAATTATGAATAGATGGGGCTAGATCCTCAAAAGCAGTGCATCTTTGTCACTTGAGCATCCAACTTCTGAATTATAATTGGTGAGACATCAGCTGCAGATGGATCAGATATAGACTGGAAACGGAAGAAGCTAAACAAGAGGGTGTAATACTAATCTGCTGCTGCTTAGTTACTACAAGGAACAGAGCTCAAAGTTCTGAACTTTGAGATGTTAAAGTGGAAACCCAGGAGTGCAGGGTATGTCTATATATTTTGAAGACACTTAGTCCCAAATTAAATTCCACTGAATGTTTGGGGCACAAAATAGTCAGGAGTAGACATTCTTAGTCTTTTTTATTTTTTTTTTTTGTACGGGGGACGGGGGACAGGGAGGTAATTTTTCTATTGTGTGTTCAAAGTCTAGGTGATGAAGAGTCATCATGATTAGGTAATTTCTCTGTGCAAAAGGATATTATGAGCATATGCTTGGTTTCAGTTTTGCTGTTGCCAGATACCTGCACTCTGGTCTCTGCCACTTTGAGGGAATGTATATATACTTGTTCCTCAGGAGACACAGCATGTGCTTTGGTTCACTCATAGTCAAGGTTATTCCTATGTTGAGACTTAAGGGTTTTGTGTGCAGACCCAAACAGACCAGTACTCTTATTCAGGAGTACACCAAATTTGGCACGAGACACCATGCTTTGCTGAAAGGAAGGGTTATACTTTAGAATATGTTTTAAGGGATTTTAATTGTTTTTCTAAATTCTGTGGAAATTGTCATGTTATTGCTTTTCTAAAAAAATACTGATCATGCTTGCATTTGTATCAGTTTGCTAAAGATAGCTATAAAAACCTGTATTCTTTGATCTTTGAGTACAAACTCCTGTGTTTCACTGTACTGGGTCTGGCTGGGATGTTAACTTTCCCCGCAGCAGCCCATACAGTGCTGCGCTCTGCACTTGTAGCTAGAACAGCAGTGGTATATCACACCAGTGTTGTGTCTGCGGCTGAGAAGTGCTGGCACAGCATCAGGACTCTCTCTGACCCTCCTAGGGGGTGGGCAAAAAAGTGAGAAAGAAACATCAGCAGGGCAGCTGACCTAAACCAACCAAAGGGATATTCCATACCATATGATGTCACACTCAGCAATAAAAGGTGGAAAAAGGAAGAAGAGGGGAGGGGTGGGCTCTCGTTGTGAAAACGTCTGTCCTCCTCCCGAACACCGGCTACGTGCGTTGAGGCCCTGCTTCAAGGACGTGGTCAAGCATCGCTCATTTGTGGGAAGTAATTTCTTTCCTCTGCACTTCCACATAGCCTTTACTTGTTTTGTTTAGTTATTCCCTTTCCCCCCTCCCTCTTCCCCTGTCCCTTTTTTCCCTTTAGTTGAATTGTTTAATTAATAATAATATTTCCTTAATTATATATATATATATATATATATATTTCTCTTTAATTAATTCATCCTTATCTCAACCCGTGAGTTGTTCTTTCCTTTACTTCTTCCCCTCCTCATCTGCGGAGGGGGAGTGAGAGAGCGGTTGTGGTGTTCAACTGCCTAGCACGGTAAAACCACCACATACACATGGAGCTCACTGCTGTAGTCTTAGATGGCTTAGTCCTGTATGTAATTCATGCAAAAAGTAAAGTCATGGTTCAGAAGACAAAAATGGTCTGGCTAGATTCCTCTAATCTTTATTACAGTAAAACAAGATAAAGCGGTTAAGATTCCTATTACGAATGGGGAGAGTAAAGCTGGGAACTGTTAAAACACTGTAAGAGAATGATGGCCTCAGCTCTTCTCCTGGTGAGGCCTGAAGCAGTTTCCATGATATAAATACAGGCTTGCTTGTCATATGTGCAAACTGGAGCATATATGCCTACAGCTTTTTGGTTGGTGTGCGCTCGTGCCTCTTCATACTTTGCTGGACATCCCCCACAAAGAGTGTGCTGTTTCTCCTGTGCTTGTGCTAATAGTGAGACTGGAAAGGTATTTTGTGCAATGTGTCTCATTCAGCAGAAGCCCAAACAGAGAAAGGAGCCAATTTTGGACCTTCAACTGTCATGACAAAGACTTACCTAAAGACAGATTGTTTTGAAATAGCTTGACCCCAACCTGTCAAATTAATTTTCAGTATGATAGTAGTGATTTTTTTTGCATTTTAACACCGGAAGACAGAAGCAAGGGGTTTATACTGTTGCCTTTTTTTTTTTTTTTTTTTTTTTTAAATCTTCCATATAACTGTAATTGTCTGCAAACACAGAGTACTTCTCCTGGATTCGCCTCTGGACCACGTTGGATATGTGACTTGCTCAGTGTTGCTGTTTGGTTCTGAGCCCACTTCGTGGCCATGCTAATAAGGATATCCAGTGAAATGTGTCTGAGTCTAGTTTGCATGATATTCTAACCATGAAGAATACAATGAGAAGGTATTCCTTCTGGCTGCTGAACCCCACCCCACCCCAAATTTCAGGTATCTTTAATGGGGTTGTTTTCTTCTATATCCTTTTAGATAAGGGATATGACTCACCTTAACAAGCAAGCATATCTGAACTGACTGCCAAGGCAACTTCAGGGACAGCTCAGGTGGGAAGCCTGTTACCGGATAAATTCTGCCCCTATTAATCTGTTCTGGTTAGCTTCACTAACTTAAAAGCTGAAGACAGTTTGGAATTGCCATAGGTTATCGTTAGGAGCAAAATCCAGAGCAGTTTCCTCACCACTTCAGATAAAGGAATAATCACAGAATATCCCAAGTTGGAAGGGACCCACAAGGATCACTGAGTCCAACTCCTGGCTCCACAGAGGACCCAAAACCAAACCATATATCTGAGAGCATTGTACAAACTTATTTTGTACTACATTTACTGTACGAAAAACAGTAACTGATTACTACTTTGAATGTGATATATTTACTATTCAGAAGTTTGATTTTAAGACCTGACCTGCTTTTTGTAACCATATTTATTTTGCCTTTGCTACGGATACAGAAATTATACTGTCTGAATCTGGAAAATTATCTGAACTTCTGTGTGTGTTGAGTTCTGAGCAAAGTTTTCAAATCAACATGCGCAATATCAGCAGCCTTTTCCATGACATTAACTACACATAGCACATAACAAGGAAACAGTACAGAAAAAGTCACCCTAGAATTATTTTATATTTGTTTGCACACCCTTTCACTTACAGCTACTTGCAGAAGAAAAAAATATGAACTAGAGGTGGAAAATCTACCAGCAAGCTGTAACTGGAGACAGATCTCAAAAAGCAGGTTTCTTGGCTTGAAATAATTTTCTCCTCTTCTCATCCTCAAATATTCAGAACCCAATGAAGTTCATTCCTTTCAGTGACAGGTAATTGAACAGTTAATATGAACTCTAAGACAAGCACACTTGTTCAAACTATTAATATCACAAATATTAGAATGTAACATCACTTTGAGATGAAGTATTGGATCAGAAACACTGCTCTTAAGCTCAGAACAGCTTCAGAGTCCCATGTTTTCTGGAATCAGGAGTAGGGATTTTTCCTCTCTACTTTTGCTAGCATATGACCAAACCCACACAGAATGTTAGCCTAGAATGCAATTGAAAAGAAAATAAAAAACCTAGGACAAAGGGAAATTAAAAAAAAAAAAGGGGGGGGGGGCGGGGAGGAATTAAAAAAGGAAAGCATGGAAAAAAAAAAGAAAAAATAAAAGTAATAGCAATGAGTGACATTTGTAGTAAGGGATAGAAACAGAAGATTAAAGAGACTAGGTAGGAAGAAGCTTTTAGTGGGATTGTTCATCCAGTTGCACTTGCCTTTTTACAGGTAATGTTAAAGATTACAGAATGCTTGCCTTGAAGCATTTACTTTTTAAGGCATGTTCTGCCATGGGATGAAGTGCAGTGTTATCCGCGCACTTGCTTTGAACCTCTGGGAGCGTGAATATGAACAAACTTCTTCTACCTGCTTATATCATGCAGCTAAGCTTGAACTGATAACAACAACGAGATTCAAACAACATACTTGTTTCATACAGTAGAAAATCTAATTAAGTTCAAGTATTCAAGTATATTCAAATATATGATTTCTTGCTGATAAATTCTTCACAGCCTGTAGCAATGTGTTGCTTCTTCTCATAAAAAGTGTGGCAAATTCTTCAAGGAATTCATTTAGACTTTCACTGAAGGTGCATCTCAAAGAAAATGTGTGGTGCTTTTACTCAGGAATTTAGTGGATGGATTTTCTAGGGAAAGGAGCAAAACGGAATCTCTCCTTGTGGGTTCCAGACTGAATTTATTATGCTTTAGGAATTGACTTAATCCTGTTATCTTGGATTGAAATTTGCCCATAGTTTTTTTTTTTTTTTTTTTTTTTTTGATGTTTTTTAAGCAATCTTTTGCTTAACTAGGTATTTCCATGGCTCTGAGGGCTCCAATAATTCCTACGCATTCTACTAGCAAGTGTTGGAAGAGGGCAAAGCTGATAGGAGATACCCCTGCTGCTATTGTACTTGGCAGCCATTCATCATAAACAATTCTGATGGTCTTTTTGCTTACAGACATCTGACAGATGCTTCTTGCAATCTCTAAATAGCTGCATGGCCAAATATGCCACCAGAATTTGAAACAGTTGATAGGGTAACGTTATTCTCACAATCTGGGAATGTTACGATGTTTTTAATTTCCTTGACAGATATGCCTTATGATATCAGCACTATGCATTGTGTACTTCATAGGGAGACCTATATACTTAAGGGTTCATTCTACTAAAGTCAAAGGAGTTTGTTTACCTAAGGATTGAAGCTGTTTCTTCTCAGACTTAGAATCTAGGGTTTGATCATGTGTGCTGCTGAGAATCAGTACATCTGCTTGGTTCCCTTCACTCTTTTGGAATTGCAAGTACTCAGTGTAGTAAGGACATGGCAGCAGGTGAAATGAGCCTCCTCACTTGCCTAGATTTTCACAGCAGACTGCTGGGACAGTGTTCTTCAGTAATATAATTAGCACCCTGTGGGGGATGTGGTATACCAGGGATTTATAAGAAAGGTTATTACCTCATTGTAGTCTGCAGGGGTCTGCACGCAAGCTTTGGTAAAGCAGGTATTTGGAAATATGAATAATACCAACGATTTGGCATAAATATCAAGCTTTCTGCATTAAAAGCAATATGATCCAATATGGACAAACTCACTATGCCCTTCCATCTCAAAGGGTAGGTGACCTTGATAGGTGAAAAGATCCAGCTTCCTAAAGAGTAACTATATCCCTTTTAATTATGCTGGATGCTGAGGAGGTCATTTTAAGGTGGCAATATATTTCCTTTTAGCCTTTTGGCTAGGATAGAGTTAATTTTCCTCCTAGTAGCTAGTATGGTTTTGTGTTTTGGATTTAGAATGAAAATAATGTTGATAACGTGCTGATGTTTTAATTTTTGCAGAGTAGTGCTTACACTAAGCCAAGGACTTTTCAGCTTCTCATACTGCCCTGCCAGTGAGGAGGCTGGGGATGCACAAAGAGCTGGGAGGGGACAGACCCAGGACAGCTGACCTAAACTGGCCAAAGGGATATTCCATGCCATATGACATCATGCTGAACAATTAATATGGGGTGGCTGGCCAGGCTGGGGGGACTGCTGCTCGGGGAGGGGCTGGGCATTGGTCAGCAGGTGGTGAGAAATTGCATTGTGCATTACTTGTTTTGGGACACATTACTATTACTATTATAATTACTATTATTATTATTACTTTTCTGTCCTATTAAGCTGTCTTTATCTCAGTCCACAAGCTTTTACTTTTTTTTGATTCTCTTCCCCATCCCACTGAGGGTAGAGGATGAATGAACAGCTGTGTGTCGCTTAACTGTCTGCTGGGTTAAACCATAATACTTTCCTCTCCCCCTTCATAGGCATGACATAAATCACACTCATAATGAACTCTTAATCATACCTATTCCACGTGCTTATGAATTACACCAGCTCATTCACACAGAAGGCAATAGTGCATAAAGATGTCTAGCCTTGCAAATGAGGCTGTCAATGAAAACAGACAACTTGCTGATGAAAAATATATTTCCCTCCTATAGTGAAAAACTGCCCCTCATCAAGTACAAGTCCTGCCTGTTTCACCACAGGCTACCAACTGTTTTATAGAGGAGGCTGGCCAGAGGGTGACATTAAAGGCAACTGAATCTAGTCACCAGACTGTTGTGATAGCTTGTCTATTTACTTTATAGTTAGTGTCTGATTTTTGAGGATGGACACTAGTGTCCCCCAGTCCAGTTGCCTGTGCCATGTGTTGATTCTAACTGAATTGCCAAGTGGTAAAAAAATGAAATTCCTCTCCTAACAAAAATACCTCCATTTTCAAAACCTGTTTTGTTAATTGCAAGGTTGATAGAGCATGATAATTCTGAAAGTTTTTTTTTTTTTTTTTGTACTATTTAATTTTTCATGTATTTTCATTATTTCATGTTGAGGTGTTCCATCTGAAAATGGGAAAATTCAGTGGAATAACCAAACATTACAATATAACATACAAACATAAACAATAGATTGCATAGTAAGAGACTTGCAGAAGTTATTCAAAGGTTGGGCTAAATATTACTAAAACTGCATTCACCAATGTCATCTTATCTTTATAGACTTTAACTGACAGTGCCAGAAACATTTTTCTGTGAATAATGGTGAATAATAACTCTCCTTCTCTTGCCTGTAATTCTAAATTTGTTCTTTAATGATTAGTTTTTAGTCTTTGTTTCATGTTTAGGATCACTGTCGATTGAAGCCATTCTTCAAAGCCTTGTGTTTCAGTTGGTTAACATAAACCATGTTAGCTGTTGGTAAGATACCGTTGAATCAAATGTGTCTGATCTTAAAAGGTACTTAATTGGGAAAATAAATAATGGCAGTGGGAAACAGCTTATAGAATGGGCTCTCTGGAGTGATACTGGAATGTTAAGGAAAGTACATATACAGGAGTGGAAGGAATGAGAAAAGAACCTGGAAGTTGTGCATTGTGGTCTCTGCTCTACCCACAAGATCATATTGTGTTCCAGAAGAATTGTATCTAGCTTGCATTAAGTTACACTAAGTTTTCTTAAGTGCTGCTGCAGCCAGTCAGTCTCACTAGAGTGTGATCTGCAATATATATTATAAATATATAAATAGATATTTATGTCTATTTTCCTAGAGTAGACCGAAGCAGGGCTCAGGACCCCAAGTATAAAACTAGATTAACGAAAGACCTTCACTGCAGTCCCCCTTCTGATCTGTACACTTGGATCCAACAGCACTCAGTCTTATTTCTGTGAAGTATAAGTGACTCCTTGTTTCTAAGTAGACGTAACTCAACCTAGAAAAGATTATCAGTCTGTGTCAGACCATACATTCAAAGCTTCTTGGAAAATGAATTCTGGAAGCAACTTAGCAAGAAAACAGTTAGGCCACTTGAAGAGGCAAGGTGTGCAGACAACTAGTAGATCTGACAGTGAGAGTTATACCAACTGATGGTCACTGTTGCTTAAAGCGCAAACATGTTGAGTTTCTTTCTGTTTTGTAAGTCTGCAAGTGGAGATACAGATGTGGCCAAAGAGTGACTCTGGAGAGTCCCTCTTCAAGTTCAGCATTTTAAAGCACCTCTGAGTATACTCATGTGGTCTGCAGAATGACAGGCAGGATACACCATGCTGCCAGGTCCTTGACTGACACAAGAAATGCTCCTACGGTGGATAGAGATGCTTTCAAATTGTTCTGGGGACACCAACAGGAAAACATAATTCTATACAGCATATCTGAGAGGACCCAAGTGCCTCTTGGAAGAGTGTGATGTTAGTGATGTATTGGAGAATGATGAGAAAGATGAACGCCTCTAAGAGAAAGAGGTTGATAACTGGGGTTAGAGATGCCATCTTTCATTTGAAAATTAATTGTGGGTGCAAAACTGTGATAAGTACAAGTTATGCTCATCAGTGTGTTGAAGTGCTATACATGCCATACAAGTTGATTTGTGAAGAATTAATGGAGATTGCTCATATGGCCTTTTTTTTTTAAAGGAATCATGATCAACAGTATCATCAAATTATGAATGCAGTTGAGGAAATCATGGGCTACTAATGAATTTGCTGTAGGTCTCTCCACTGCATTTTTGTGTTACATTTATATAGTTGCTTTCATTATAAAGATATATTGAAATTCTATCCCAAAGCAGTATTCTTTGTTGAACCAGTAAAGCAGCAGATTAAATAAATAAAAAAGCTACTCCAAACTAAAAAAACATTGGGGCATTAGTGTTCTATTTAAGTATTTCCACTATACATGTTTTAATCTTAATGTCACAAAGAGCATCTTTAGGTTCCTTTTGCTTTTGAATATCCATGTGTTCTTATCCCGTTGAGACAATCTTGATACTAAAGTAATATGCTCTATTTTTTATTTGCTAATTATTTTTTACTTTATCTAGAATATATACTACTAAAATAATGTTCATTAAGCCCTATTGATCATTAAAAATCCATATTATACTGCTGTTCACCAGTGATTATAATCATGGGAAACAGGAAGAATATGCACTCTAACTTGATGTTTTGCAATTAGTGAAGGACTTTTGTGTGTTTCATTGAAATTACTTCCCAAAAGTGCCGGTAAACTTGGCCAATTCCTTGCAGTAAACCAGAACAGAGTCTGGCTCTGGGAGTTATTCTTAGTTAACATAATATCTGACATTGTGTGGTGATACTGATTGTATGACAGCACTCTGATAACACTGCCCTGGGATTACCTCTGTTATGGCTGTGTGTTCTTGTGTACCAGTTCACACTCTGTTTATTTAATAGCTCTGTTGCAGCATACTGGCAAATCAGTCATCCAGTGTTCCAATAGTTAGTTGTGTTGCCAGCTCAGTGTGGTAAGGATTGTGAACAGTATGGTCCTGGTGCATTAGTAGAAGTTTGTATCATTGCAACACTACAGCATATCACAACTATCAAAGCCTCTCTGCTCTCTGCTGAACAGGCCTCCAGGACAGAGGAGTCTCTGGGGTGGTTGAGGATCTTAAACAACACAACAAAGAAGCATTTTCCCCATTCAGGAAATCTTGTCCTGTTTATTTTAATCTGCTGTCTTTACTGCTTCTCTTATGTACTATTTTCTTTCTCCAAAGCCATCCTTTGCATAGCTAATCTGGTGAAAGCATGAGGTGTTGCTCAAACTCAAATCACCATTTGGTATTGGCAGTCAAAGATTTCTGCTTTCTTGACCATTTCTATCCCATATGGTCTGATTTTTTTCCTGGCCAGAACTACATAAGATGTTCCAGGGCTGTGCTGTGTCACGTGGTATGTGACAAGATCAAGCCATTTTATTAACTGCTTTCCAAAGACCGTTTTCTTTCTCTATCACTTGCGCTGAAAGCAGGCTCAGTTCAGATGTTGTACTGTTGCAGCCCTACTGAAAAAAAAGTCTTTCATGTAACTAGCATGATTAGATCTTTTGTTACCAGTTTTGAATATGAGGCACTGTGGGAAGGATGGATCAGATCCTGTTCTAATTTATAGTGTATATATACAACGCAATTCCAGGATTTCACAGGTATTATAATAGGGAGCAGCATATGAAGCCCTGGCTGATATAGTGCAGTATTTTCAGAACAGCAAGATCAACACAGCAAGAAGGAGTGAAATTGTTTTGTTCAATTCACAATGACATTCTTTATTGAGGATTCTGCTTTCATCTCAAAAGATGTATGTAATTTCTGCAGGTTTTGTGAATGTGGCAGGAAAGGCAGAGTGACTACGTGAGCATGAACATCGCACCATCTCAATCCCTGCTTAGCGCTGAGAGACATAGATACAGAAATTTCTAGGAAGCTTATTAAATCCACATTTATTTTGTGGGTAGACAGAATACCTCTTTATCCAAGGCTGTCAGTCTGTGCTAATAACTAATAAGAAAAATGTTAAAAAAAAAAAAAAGTACATGGGACATGCAGGACAGAGGGACACTCATATTCCCAGTGATATGGAAAACAGACAAACAAACAACAACCCACCTTCGCTTCCCTATCTGCATATCTTGCTGATGTGCTTGGATTTATGCTTACCATATCATTTTGACTTAGGACAGTATTTTCCCCCACATTTAGTTGACATAAACTATTGGTTAGTTTTCTTGCATTCCTTTAAAAATGGCAAAGGTGACAAATTCTAGTCTGATATGGGCTTTTGCATGTCATTCATTTTCTGCTTCTACAGAGACCCAGAATGCTAATGAGAACTTCAGCACTTCTCTCTTCTTGTAGTAGACTGTAGGAATGTTGTATGAAAGTCTGAGTTTGGCACAGAATCTTGGGAGAGTTCATGGGTTTTGAAGGGTAGTAGGAGATATTGTAGATAGATTCTACAGACTAAAATGCCTGCTTTGTGGTTATCCCAGACTGTAAGGCTTGGATTAAATGACCTGCCCTCTCCAATCCTGTAGTCTCAACATCATTAATCCTTATGATAAACAAACTTATATCTTCTTTGCATGGTACCCCTTTATGAGAAAAAGAAAAGGGCATGTATGAAATCTCCACCACTATGTCAGACTTGCATAAAGAAGCCTGGTTGTGCTGGGATCTCCCTTGCAGGTTTTCAGACAAAAATTGCAGTGTTTGGAGAAGTGAGCTATCTTGTGTTCCATAACCATGTGAGCTGTCATGTTGCAATGTCCACTGATAAATAATAGTATGTCTCATTTCTCACAGGGCTTCCAAAGCATCTGAGGACAGAACATTAAGGATTGCCATGCAGTAGGCATTAAAATAACTGGTACTGAAAGGAACAGAAAAAGATGGCAGTCCACATTTGAAAGAAATAAACACATGGACTCTCACTGATAAGAAATCATGTCAAAAAAAGGGCGTAGCAAGGGCGAAAAGCCTGAGGCACTGATTCTTGCCCTACAGGCTGCCAATGAGGAACTCAGGACCAAGCTAACAGACATTCAAATTGAGCTGCACCAGGAGAAATCTAAGGTGAGTGAGGGTTTGGTTTTAAATAAAAGTGTCTGCACTGAAGGAAAGAAACACATGAAAAAAAAAAAACAGCATCACAGAAATCAACAGATGCAACTTTTCTCTAGAACAGTGGTATGATGTGATGCTGCTTCAGTGGAAAAGACCTTGGTAAAATACCAAGGTACAAGAACTGTATTTTGTACATTAAGGTATGTATACATTATTTCAATCTTGCTCAGGTGCCAATGGTCTGTCAGCATTGCAGTCTGATATCCAAAGTTAGTCAAAAGCCAGCTGAGTATCATGTGCAGAGGGTATAGCCATGGCCCTGTCTGTACATACCTGTGAAGGTTTGAGGTTCCTCACATAAACTTCTAAAGCCTTTGGTACTGCCTTAGGGCTGTGGGCTGCAGCTTCAGCTCTTCCCTACATCATCTGCTGATGTCTTGACTCTTTTCCTGCATCGTCTGCACTAGGGCAGCCCTTGAAAGACACTAAGAACTTCTTACACTATTTCAGCCTTTGTAGCCTGTAAAAAGGTAATGGGCCAGTTGTTATCCAAGTATAAAATACTGTTTAATACAAGTATAAAATACTAACTGGCCGTTATTTTACACCTATTCTGCATAAACCCTGCAGACCTTCTGCTAAAATCCTTGCAGGCAGCATCAGTTTTCCCACAGGTGATCCTGACATGGCCTTGCAAAACAGGGTAGATTTTGCTCTCCAAAGTGCTGCTCCCTCATCATTTAGGGATGCTTCTAGTGGCACTCACAGTGCATCTGTGTTTTACAGGCAGAGTGCAGCTTTTGTGCAATAAACCCTTATGTGGTAAATGCTAAAGGTCCCTGAACGTGAGTGAGATTAATATGTCTTTTACAAGCAGTGAAGATAAACAAGGATGTGGGTACCATAATTCTTTCAAACTCATTCTGCATCCTTTTCTTTCATGTGGTCAATGACAGCCTTGGAAAGCAAAAATGCTTCTTTTGTGTATTCCCTGCAAGCTCTGTCATTCATATGTTGCACATAGGCAAAGCTTAGTTATTTTCTTAAGGAGCCATAGGAGGCCAATAAGAAAACTGATGGCCAAGGGAGATTCTGTAGTGCTTTCCACTATATTCTAACTCTTGTTGCTTTTTTTGTCATTGCAGCCATGGAATTCTGATATGGTACTTGCCAGTGCTGGTTTTTGTTACTAGACATCACTTCAAGGATGGGTCTAAATAATGAGAGCAACAAATGTAGTAAAGCCTTCAAAACTGAAAAAAAAAAAAAAAAAAATCTTATCTGAAATATATTTAAATGTGCTTCAGAGTAACAATGGAAAGGACCTGAGCAGAATGTGAACAATTAACGAAATTGCTTGTACTTCCGTACCTCTCAGGAGGTCCATCCATAGGTGCTCTCATCTGTTCCTGTGACCAAATGGGACTGAGTGATCCAGATACCAAAGGAATTGTCATCATGGAGGAGCAAGGGGCTAAAAACTACAGTGTCAGGAAGCAGATCACAATTCTGAAATGTTCTGCGATTTGTATCTAGAGGAGCAGCTATCACTGCAATTTTAATTGTGATACAGAAATCAGATTTTAGCTTTTTCCCCTTTTTTTCCCTAGACATAAGCAGATTCAGAATGGACATCTATTACAACCTTGTATGTAAAATGATGATAAAAATAGGATGCCAAAATGGACAGTCACACAACATCAAAAGGAATTTTAAGAAATTGTTCATCCCACAAAGGGTTCAAACCAAAAGGATCTTTGAATTTTCCTGTCTCTACTAGCAAGAAATTCACTCTACCACTGAATCCAAAGAGGACCCTTATGGTCTTTTATTGAGCAGGTCTCTTTCACGTTACTTCAAATATAGTAATCTTTTTCCCACAAGACCTTCACTCTTTCTCCCTTTCTTCCCATCAGAAAGGTGCATCTACACATCAGCTTAACACCTAATGGCAGTTAGATAAACTAGGTAGCCTGGAAAATAACAGATGTAAAACCAGGCATCCCAGTACTCAGCTTGGGTTGTACCCAGGCCCTGCATGGGTCTGCACTGTGCTATTTTGATACCCAAACTAGTTTGTTGAAAGTTTACATGTATCTTTTTATGTCATGCCAGAATAGATCATATACAATAATTACACCTTATTTTGTAATGCATTCAATTCCCTTTTTAATAAACAGGAAGACAACAATTAAAGAAATAAAGAGAGCATCAGGCTCATTTTTAGTCATGAGTATTCAAAATCAAAGATTAATCTAGACTGAAAAAGGAGTGAAAGCAAACCAAAAACCTGCCTAAGGATTCTCAGGGTGGGGTGGAGGGTGGTGGGACACTAAGGTTGTGTAGCTATGTGTAGCTTTCTTTTCAGAAGTGATCTATGTAATGGCATTTGAATTTCTCACATGAATCATACAGATGTGATTAAAAGAGATTGGTTTTTAGTGCCTGGCTGAAAAACACTTTTTTGCATATGACGTGTTATGACACATAGCTACTGCATTGATAACCTCTGAAGTCCTGAGGGAAGTCAGCGGGAGCTGCAAGTACATACCAACTTTAAATAACATGTGTACTGAATATTTTGCTTTGAAAAGTTCTTGTGTGTTCCAGAGAACTGCGTAGGGAATTTTAGGAGAATCTTTCAGATTTGTTTTCCATGGAACTTCCTGAGAAAGATGCATCTCATTTTTAAAGTCTATTAATTGTCAGAAGGACTTGAAAACTGAAGTAAAAAACTAAGTAGGAAGTAGGAAAACTGAGACTTGATTGAAACCGAAGTAAAAGTACGCTTTCAAACTCTTCTAACAACTTATTTTGGGAAAGGTAAAATGACAAAGCTTGAGAGAATAAGTCAATCAGCTCTACATATAGTCAGTAGCACTTTCTACCTTCACTAAATCTTTTCCAAGTAATCAATTAGGCCTGTATGCTAGACCACCAGTAGCTCTTGGAGGGCTTCCAGATGACCTGCTACTATGTTTGTGTTATTTTTTCTTCTCCTTTGTTTTTTCTTTCTGAAAGGTTTTCTCTTGTTCATTCTTTGTGGTCTTTATTTAAAAAGAAATAGACAAAAATAGTTCTTACAATTGCAGAAATCCCAATCTTTTTCACTGTAAATAATAAACTTACTGAGCTTACTCTGAACTGAAAACTTCCCTTGTCAGTGGCTTTTCTTTGGTGTAGGTTCACATGGGATTTTATTGTGAAATTGCTCAGGATTATAAAGTTGGACTTAGAGATATGTTAGTGCAAATGTACTAAAGGCTGCCTTGTAACTTTGATTCCAAAGCTATGGTCCAAGAACTTTAAAAAATATCTTTAATCTAGAGCAGCAAAGGACATTATTTTAAGTACAGCTAGCTGTTCCATTAGTGTAATAAGCAGTGAAGCATGCTTTTCTGTAGATTCATGTTCAAGAACTGACTACATATGCCTATTGAAGTTTCACTTATGGATAAGAAAATCTGCAAAAGATGAGATGTTCTCCGGTCCTAAAGACTCTCACCTTACCTCAGTTGGGATCCTATAGATGCACATATACTTCTCTCTCATGTAATTGACTGCCCTTGGTCATGAAAGTTGTAGTAATCTTGCTATTGCTAAGCTCTCTACTTTTCTAATGAATTTGGCTGAAATTGACTGATGGGTTAAAAAGTTATTAGACAAATGTATACATATATAGAGGATCTTATTTCTTAAGGGAAAAATGAAAGTTTGTGTAGCCTCATTGAGTAAGGCAAGATATCTAGAGAAGACAATGGTGTTTTGGCTTGAGTAAAGACGGTGCAAAATCTATGTGAGGGCTGTAGGAGTTGGCCCGTATTTTGTGGTAGGAGGATGGAGGAGCATCTAGAGCCTGCAGCAGGGTCTTCTTCAATTTGATAAAGCTGTGTGACTAGGTGGGCTTGTTTTAATAACAGTATCTTGGTAGCAGGTGACTTTTCATTTTGTCTCAACTTAGGTTGCTAAACTAGAAAGAGAGAAGACTCAAGAAACTAAACGTATCCGTGAAGTGGAGCAGCGCAAGCAGACTGTGCAGATCACGGAGCTAAAAGCCAAACTTCATGAAGAAAAAATGAAGGAGCTGCAGGCGGTGAGGGAGAACCTCATCAAACAGCACGAGCAGGAGATGACACGAATGGTAAAAGTCCGAGACAGTGAAATCCAGCGCCTCAAGTCAGCGTTGTGTGCACTGCGGGATGGGAGCAGTGATAAAGTAAGGACAGCGCTGGCTATTGAGGCACGTGAAGAGGCCAGAAAACAGTTTGACTCTGAGCGCCTTAAGCTTCTGCAGGAAATTACTGAACTGAAGTCTGCAAAAAAGCAGGTAGATGAGGCCCTTAACAATATGATCCAAGCTGACAAGATCAAGGCGGGTGATCTTCGGAGTGAGCATCAGTCCCACCAGGAAGCCATTTCTAAGATCAAATGGGAGAGTGAGAGGGATATTCGCCGCTTGGTTAGTAACCCCTCCTCGCACCAAAACATTTCATGTGTTGTTTTATGCTGTAGTGAGTTTGTTTCCTGTACCTCTCAGGTTTTTGTGAATCACAGAACTCTGCAAAGCACCTCGGCTTGCAAAAGTAATAAAAACGTTGTATTATCATATCTCAGCATCAGATAGATCACGGTGAATCCACTAGAGTGACCACTTGGAGGGCAAATAACTCCTTAGAGTAAGAGTGATTGGTCCAGTCCATAAGGAATTAATTTGCTGAAATGCTAATACATCTGCCATTCATAGTATTAGAAAAAGAAGATGTTTGCATCTGCACTGACAGCTTATTAGTTTCTTTAACCATTATGATGGTATCTTAAATACATTAAACACAGAGCATGGCAGAAGAAGAAATACCTTTTACTTTGATTTTGACAGACCCTTCAGTAATTACTGGAGAGAATGAGCAAAATGAGACCCAAAATGGGCAATGGTGCAAGTGGCCATGTTTCCCTATCATGCAGTGAGCTGAGCCTGCTTACTGCAATGGAAAATGTGGCTTGAAAACTGAAATTCAAGATTTGACAGTTAAGTAATAGAAATGGTGATTTAAACAGTGTCAAGAATGGTATTTTTGAGTTTAAAGTGTTGTAGTTGAACCCTGGTAGGTGTCTAAGCACCCTACTGCCACCACTTACCTCCCTTCCCCTACTCCCCTGCAATGGGAGGAGGAAGATAATTGGATGGTAAAAAGTTAGAAAAATTGTGGGTTGAGGTAAAGTCAATTTAATAGGTTTAAAACTCCAAACAAGCAAATAATAATAAATGTGCTGATCTTAATAGAAGCTTTAATTTAAAATTTTCTTCCCAGTCATCGTTTGCACTCAGATGAAGATTAAGAACATTGTCAATCAGCTTTAAGAAATCGGGGGTTTATACAGAGTTTGTAAGAAACCATCTGTACCCTCTACCATCTCAGCTGTTGTAGCTCAATTTATATAAGCAGGAGCTGTTCTAAACTGTTTTGGTTTTGTTGGAGTATAGACTTAGTTTTCAGTAGTATAAATAACTGACCAAGATGCAAGGTGAAAGCCTGAACTGTTCATCCAGTTTTTGAAGCTTTTTATCTTATTACCCTGTGTCTGTTGCCATTACAAGAGCTGAGACATTTTTCATATTTCATCATGCTTGGTTCCAAGGCTTCACTCTGTGAAAGGCTGCCGAATCTGTTACTGTATGTGATGGCATACAGTTGTGTCTGAAACCTCAAAGAGTATTGTTTTCAAGCTTGTGTGATATGATGTAGCAGATTTAAGTGGTGAATACTGGTGTTAAGTAAATCACGTCATCCTAGATTGGACAAGGATGAAATGCTTTTGCATTTATGCACTAACGTTGCTCTGGTGTTTTTCTCATCAGATGGACGAGATCAAGGCTAAAGACAGGATCATATTTTCCTTGGAGAAAGAACTGGAGACACAGACAGGCTATGTGCAGAAGCTGCAGCTACAGAAGGAAGCTCTGGATGAACAGCTCTTCTTGGTGAAGGAGGCAGAGTGTAACATGAGCAGTCCCAAGAGAGAGATACCAGGAAGGGCTGGAGATGGTTCAGAGCATTGCAGCAGCCCTGTACGCAGGTTTTACTGGATGCTGCAAAACAGAAATGTAGCTGTTTTTTTTTTTGCTTAAAAATTTTCTTGGTCCCTGGGAAAACATTCCCGCTGTTATTCGCTACAGAGGATTTATAACTGTAGCTTCTTCTAAGAAAAGGCCAGTTGGACAAAGCTTTGTAATTCTGTTTCCTCATTGGCTGTATATATAAAATCTTAATTATTATTATTATTATTAAATATTATTATAATATAATATGCAGACTTCTTAAATGATAAGTGCTATTCTGAAAGAATTGTAACTATCTGGGTAGTCTGCATCCTCAAAACAAACATAGAATTGGGAAGACAGGTAGGGAGAAGGCTGGGGGGAATCTAGGAAGCTCAGGAGCACCTCCTCTTTCTGTCTTGCTCTCTGCATGTGTAGCTGTTGCTTTCATTTACAAGGCATGCAACTTCCCTAGTTGAGTGACTAAACATGGCATTTACACAACAAATATGTATATACATATATTTACACATACACCAATGAAGAATAAGAAGGTAAAAGCAACTGATAGTGAAAGGGATGTCCTTACCTTTTCATGGCTCAGCAAGTAGAAGCAACATATAGAAGGCAAGAAAAGCTAGAAGCTTTTAGCTTTTTTCTTTTTTCCCCTATCAGAAAACTTATGAACATCAGTTTTTTTTTTTTTTTTTTTTTAATTTTGTTAACAACTGAAAATTCTCAGTCTTAAAATTTCCCCCAAACTAGATGATTTCTTCCAAACAAACAAACAAAAAAAACCACCAACAACCAACAACACATTTTTGCCATAGTATTAAGTATCATTAAAAAAAAAAATCACTTGATGATGATGATGACAGCTTAAGTTGACTAGTATGTGGTTTTGGGAGATGATTTTCTGAAATGTATTTTGAAAAGAATTAGTAACTGTATTATGTTGTTACCAATGAACAGGACTTGCGCAGAAACCAGAAGAGGATAGCAGAGTTGAATGCCACGATTCGGAAGCTGGAAGACAGGAACACATTGCTCGTTGATGAACGAAATGAATTGGTGTGTGAGCTTTGCACTATCAGACAGAGGGGGCCAGGAGCCATAAGGAAGGCAAAGAGGCTTGTCACTAAGGACACTGAGGATGGTTTTTCACTCTAGCATTAAACAATAATTTCAGTGAAGTTATATGGGGACAAAATCGCAATGGAAGCTGAGGCAAAGAGTGTTATATCTTTCTATATGATTGATTGTGTTCCTTCCTTGACCTTTTCAGGTGTTTTGGGGCATACAACAGTGCATGATGAGACTTATCTTGTAAATCAAATAATGTCTGTAGTCCAGTATATGAGAACAGCTAAGAATCAGATCTAGGGAGAACAGACAACAGTGAATTGATCCCTTTATCTGATTTACTATTAGGCAGTGATACCTGTGTTGAAGTCAGCACCCTGGCTTTTGACTACTCCATGTTTCTGCTTCTGTGATTAAGGGTGAGGGTGTTGGAATTAAACTCTCAGTATTTTTTATAAGTCCTGAGTTAGGAGTCTTAATGCACTCCTTTCATATCAGTGTGTATGGCTTGGATATCCTCATTGTTAATTAATTTAATATTTGCAAAATAATATGAAGTTTGTAGTAACATTATAAATGTGTTCACATGCCTCTCTTCAATTATGAAAAGCTCTCAAACATCAAATTTCTGCAACACTGAATAGTTTGTAGTCTGATGACTCAGCTTGACTAGCTGTTGCATGTTATTAAATAGTCTGTTTTTCCACCAAAAACAAACAAACAAACAAAAAAACACCTTTAAAAAAGCTTCAAATTTGTATCCTGCACAATGTGCCTACAATGAATACATTTGGTTAAAGGTGACCAGGGTACTGCTAGAAATACCATGCACCTTAAGATACATTCAGACCAGCAACAGCTAACTTTGTACTTAGGGTAGGACAGATGGTTGTTTTGCCAACAACTGTGCTGATTGAAGCCCACTTCCTTTCCTGTTAGCAGAAGGAATCTTCAGGTGCTTGCTAGCCCACTTTGGGCAAAATTTAATGGATTAGTCTGAATACCCTAGTAAAAATGATGTGATTATGTAAGCAAATGTGGTTAACAGTCCTTAATAGCTACAATAAATTCTCCCAGTCCTTTCCCCAGCAGAAATGCAAGGGGCAGGAACCTCCCAGTGATGAACAGTAACTCAGAGCTGGCACAGTGCCTTCATTAGGTAGATCAGCTGGGCACAAAGAGGATGTCTTTCCACAGCCATATATAATTTTCCTTGTCCTCCCTAAGAAAAAGAAATGTCATATATTAACACTCAGTTTTACCAGATGGAACTAGTTTTGCAAAGAAAAATAACTTGGTTAAAACTCTAGCTGTGTCAATACTGGAATTTACAAATATGCCCTAAGTTAACTTTTAATCTGATGAGATTTGTTGTTTAAATGATACGTGATTTGTTGATTAAAGCAACATTCATTGTGCATGTGCACAAGTATTTTACTGTGTTGCATTAAGAAACAGGTTTACATATGTGTTGTTGCTGTGATCCAGACTGTGTAGGTACCTATGCAAATCTGTCTTTCAAAGAAAATCAATGGCTTTCCTACAGATTAAAAAGAGGTTTTGGCTTTGTTTAGGGCTTTTGCAGTTGCCTGGTGGTTCGTAGGATGGCTTCATTCCTATGTATGAGTTTTCACATAGATAAAGCCGTCTTTCAGAAATAGATGTGCAGAGTTATGCTTTGAGATTTATAGGTAAAGTAAGTTTATTGAAGTTGTAAGCATTACTAGGATTGCTTTGCCCGTTCCATTTGATCATTTTGTTTGGCATTTTACTGGGACAGTAGTCCAACAGGGAAGATTAACAAAATATTTCTAACAAATGAAAGAGAAAAATATATTTTATTTTGATCGCTTACAATTATTAATTGCTATTATCAATTCAGTTGAAGCGTGTCCGAGAAGCTGAAAAACAATGTAAACCTCTCCTGGAAAAGAACAAGTGCCTCACGAAGAGAAATGATGAACTGATGCAATCTTTGCAGCGCATGGAAGATAAACTCAAAGCAGTCACTAAAGAAAATATAGAAATGGTCAGTATTGAAGAGCAAAATGAACATTACTGTATGACATATGTCTGTTTTGGTGTGCTTGTCTGCACAGTACATGCATGTACAAACAATGTGTTGATGTGTAATACTATTGATAAAATATATCAATATTTAGGTTTGTACATAATAGACACATAACATTGTGGGTTATGCATACATGTGTAATGTTTTTAAGTGAATTCCTAAAATCAATCTTTAGTACTATCCCAAAAATCAGATTTGTGAGTAAAAAAAAAAAAAAAAAAAAAAAAAAAGTTGTATCATTGAGTTATATTCTATTCTGCCATGTATCATTTGTAAACCAAAAAGGAAGCTGTTAAGAAGTGTTTTCAGCCAGCCTGATTTCCATCTTAGAATGCTTAGAATGTCCATGTTCTGTACAAAGAACATCGCAGAGCTGATGATGGCAAAGTGAAGTTCTGGTCTGCCCTTGAGGAAATATAATATTCCCATAAAACACGTGCATTGTACTTGTATATGAGAGAGGGAAAATGGTGTTGTGATGGCTAGGGTTATATATTTCATATATCAGGGCTATATGAAGTGGGAATAAAGCAGTTATGTCTGTAGTTTCTTCAAATGGAATAATCCTTAGTGTCAGTTAGAATATGGTTCCTGCACATGCATCGATGTTGCCTTGACATTAATATAAAAAAGAAAAAAAAAAAGTGGAAATCTTGGGTTGCCAGATGCAAACTGGCAAGCTGCTAAGTGTTTGTGTCTCTTGTCTTTGGCTCATAATAGCCATTGTCCTCATCTTGAGCAGGCTGACCATTCTGCAGTGGATGTAACTCTCCTGCTGATTAGGATGAGACTATCAGATTCACTTTCTTGTCTTACAGAATAAAGGCTTCAGAGTTACAAGGTTAATCCACTTTAAGACTCTACAATTCACTCATGCCCAGAAGTCAGATAAACTTACTGCAGACATCACAAGTCAGAATTCTTCTTCCACAGCTGTAGTAGATCACAGATCACGGCCCCTTGGGCTCTCCCTCAGCAAGCAGAAGGGACTTGAGTGTCTGCATACATTAGGCATCAGTGGGCAGTGCCCCTGGTGCATATGGGTGCACACAGCACCTATGTTCTAATTTAGCTCTCTGACATTTGCTCTTGATAGTTTAGATGCCTAAATTATGGAAGCTAGCAAATTGTAGGTGGCTAGATTGATTCTCACAGGCTATAGACATCTCTCCCACATATGCTCAGGCAGGATACAGAATTCTAGTTAAAATAGTTCTGATACCCCATTATTTACCTCTCCTCTTGTTCTGACTGAATACATGTCTTTCACAAATCTAATATGTCTGATTCCTCAATGTATATGATCATATGAGGGGTATATGCAAGTGCATGGGGTCATGGGACCTCATGGCATACCCACTGGGCACATTGGGGATACAAATATATTTGCCACATGGTGGACATCTAGATGCATGGTGCAGAAAGTTATGGTAAATGACCTTTAAAGGCTGCTGTAGAGGCTTTATTTCCTCTAAGTAGAGAGAAATCTTTGTTGTTCTGCTTGAACGACTCGATCTTGTAGTGCTGCTTTATTATTAAGAAGCGCTTGTGGGTTATAAAAATTATATAGCTGAAATTATGAATTACAAAATTTGAAGTTATAAGAATTATGTAGCTGAAGAATATTTAAATGGCTTTACATCTTAAATGAAGAACAATGCCTAATTTTTAGCTGAAATGCCTAATCTTTTCTTTTAATTGCTATATCTTATTTTATCTGTGTCTTTCTTCTTCATACCACAGAGAGAAAAAATGACATCACATCCTCCTCTAAAGAAATTAAAATCTCTCAATGACCTTGATCAGGCTAATGAGGAACAAGAAACTGAATTTTTAAAGCTTCAGGTCATAGAACAACAGAACATAATTGATGAGTTAACAAGGGTACGTCCAGAGCACCAGGAAATTAGCAACAATTCCTGTATAGAGTTCACCACTGTTAGTATTTTTTTATTATAAATAGAAGTCTGAGAGTTCATCTCTTCCTTACTTTTAACACCTGTAGATTTTCAGATGTTGGTGAGTGTGGGTGTGGTTTATTTCTTTCTAATGGAGCATCGGTTTTACAATGAAAAGGTGTAACTTGTGTGTGTGAACTGAGCTCTGGAAATGAACACAGACTAAGAACAGCGGAGCACACCAAATTACATATATGTTCATAAGGCAGGGCTGTGACAAGCTGTCTTTCCATTGTAACTAGGCTATTATTAAAATCTTGATATGCAGGCACACAGTGCAATATCCTTCATTTTCTAGAAAAGAGCATGCTGCCAGTTGGGGCTCATTAGTTTCTGATCTTTTTATTTTTGGGGGTGGTGGGGGTGGTGGTCCTTTGGGAACCCAGGAGTTAGACTCAATGACTCCTTTTGGGTCCCTTGCAACTCAGATATTCTCTGATTCTCTGATTAGTTCTTCTGTCATATCCTTTAATACAAGGCCTTTAATACAGCCTTTTTTAGCTGGCTTTGTATTATGATGTTGAGGGGAAAGAGAGAGAGACTCCAAAGCAGCTGTTGCTTCTTCTAAGATGTCATTGCTAGGAGCGTTGAAACCAACACTAGTATCTTTTAACGACTCTGAGATAGAGGCAGCATCACCTCTGCAGTGAAGTCAAACAGTTTGCCTCCCATATAACGCCCAAAAAAGTCCCCTGTTACAGGCCTCCCAGTGATTTTAACAGGAAATCAATCAGTGCCTGTTGTTTGACAGCCTGTCAAAGCAGCTGCACAAGTGGGGTTTCTTTTCTGCTATCCCTTCGTCCCTTCTTCAAATGGTTTTCTGCTGACGCACAGACACAGATTAGAATATGAATCCTTCCTTCCACCTGGAATCAGATTCCTGTTTGAAAGTATAAACACAGTCAGAGGAAGCCCAGTGTTTTGTTTTGTCTGTAGGTTTGGCATTCTAGGACTGCAAACAAAAGAAGAGCGAGATAAAAATTTTAAGTCGAATAACTTTTTAATCTTATTTTCCAGGACAGGGAAAAACTCATTCGTCGCAGAAAGAATAAAAGGAGTTCAAAGCCAATTAAGGTAAGAGGAAAAAATGTTTTCAGTTTATAAAAATGCTAGTAGGCTTTGTAGGAAATTTAGCAATCTGATTAAAGAGAGTTCTGTGGATTATAACAAGCTGCTTTAGCGATTGGTTTTATAAACACTTTAGTTAACCTGGGATAGCTTTTCAGGTCCATTTTGAAATTCAGTTAAGGGTGCGTAGCTATTTTATTCACAACAAAATGTGTCTTTTCCCTTCTCTTTGAAATAGTAATAATCTTCCTTCTATTTTCTATAAATATTAGTCTTAAGGCCTACTATGCTGAGATGTATTTATATTTCCAGAGACCTTCCCATCTATCTATTGCTATTTTTTTTAGTCCATCTAGGCCAATCCTGCATTTTCCACGAATGCAAAATCCTTATCCATCTAATTTTCCAAGTGGAAGTCTGTCAGAAAAACTGTGTGTCATTCTCTTCTGCTCAGTTCCACAGGGGCTACGCCTTAAATTATTCAGTATTGTTTGAATACCCCTTATGTTATTCAATATTGGGTCAAGTCAGTTAGGCATTAGTTAGGCATTAGAATGGGTTGCCCAGGAAGGTGGTGGAGTCACCATCCCTGGGGGTGTTTAAGGAAAGGCTGGACGTGGTGCTTAGGGATGTGTGTTAGTGGATGATATTAATGGTAGGGGGATAGTTGGACCAGATGATCTTGGAGGTCTTTCCCAACCTTCATGATTCTAAGTCCAAAGCTGGTATAGTTTAGGACAACTTTAGAGTTGAGTAGTCAGCAGTGGTTCAAATAATTTTTTTATCAGCTGGATATAAAGAATGACTGTGCAATAGCCATGCCCCATCTCCAGAGAGTGGAGGTACTGTGTATGACACACAGTTTGGTTGCACTTTGTCCTCAAGGACATTCCTTACGTGGTCAGTCATGTTCTGTGAACGTAATGCAACACTTCCTTGCACACAAGACAGAAATTCGGACTGGTATATCCTAGATGTGTCATCACCTTGTTTCTGTATGGGTTTTGAGGTAATACGCAGCAGAAAGAACTGTGAGGCAAGGACTAAAAAGTATTTTCGTCTGTTAACTTTATTTCTAAGCCAAAAATTGAAACATGGAAGGATATGGCTATTGTCTTCACTTGTAAAAATAATAAATAAGAAAAAAGATAATGTATGAAAAAGTTTATTGTGCTTTTTTTTTTGGGGGGGGGGGGGGCGCGGCCAGAGGATTCTAATTCCAGGTTTAGAAGGTTGTAACTTGTCAGCAAAAAAGAAAAATATTGCAAAACAGAAGTGCATCTAAAATGCTCATTGATCAGCTTTCAGCACAGTTACCCATAAAGCAAGTTTTAAAATGCTCATGTCTGTGCCCTAAAACCCAGCCCTGCAGGTCAAGCACGTATACTTTCATAGGTCATGGCTCAGTTTTCATTTGATTTGGTGAATTCAGTTACCAAGACTGGAGACAATGAGGCATCAGACATACAAAAAAACTGTGTTGTGTGAGCAGTCTTACAACATGTGTCAGTTACTATATGACTGGAAAAATATGTGAGATTAAAGTCACATTAAATTGTTTTGTGTTAGCATAACATTTACTCATTTTCTCGAACAGCACTATCAGTGAGAGAAGCACTGAAATATTCAGAATATCAGCGGTGTCTGTGAGAGAAGGAGGAGGTTCCCTATTCCACACCTTAGACATTTCCTTTTCTGGCGTTGCCTTGTCTTTGCACATTATTCTGCATGTTGACAGATGCCTCCTGACATTGTGTGGGGCAGAGACTTCTCCTTAGTATGTTGCTGCTACCAATGTTTTCCAACTTTTAGACTGAGCCAGATTCTCAGTCTAGAAAAATTAATCAGCAAACTCATGTTCTCCACCAGCACAAGACGTAATATTCGGTATGATTCCCTTTGGTTTTGTTTGGAGATGATAATTGCAGGGGTTGTACAGAACTTTTTTCATGTCTTTCCTTTTTTAAATAGCTAGCAACGTGGTTTGGATGGAATTAACCTTTCCCCCAATCAGAAATGCTCACAGCCCATTTCCAGGGAGATTCAGAAATCATGTGTTTTTCCTTCTTTAGAGACATGTGGTGGATACAGTTTTTGGGTACGATGATGATTCCATGGACTCTGAAACATCCTCTGTGGCCTCATATAGAACAGACAGAACACCAGCAACCCCAGATGATGATCTGGATGAGGTAAGATCTGACTCTTTCCATAGGTAAGGACAGGTTTTCATGAGATTTTGACTTTCAAAGCAAGTGGCCAGGCTCTCCAGGTTTTTATTCCTGAATATTGAATGACAAGTTCTTCATAGTTTGGCCTCAATTTCAGTTACTGATATCCTGAAATGCTGAGAGGTTCTTTAAAGATCTAATCCATAGACTCTACAGCTATGACTTCATTGTGATCTGAGATGAGTTTCTTTTCCCCTTCAAGAAAATTAACTTGTTATATTTCTTTTAGCTTAAAGACATATAAATGGTCTATAAAGTCTACATTTTATTACTTCTTATTACAGCAAGCTTACCAAAAAGCTGTTTTGAATCAAGATCCATAAAACAACTATTGTGTTTAACAAGTCACACTTGCATTCTTTGCTTTGGCAGTGCACTGCTGTCTGGTACTTAGACATGTCCTTTCTTCTCCCTCAGAGTTTAGCTGCAGAAGAATCAGAGCTGCGGTTTCGACAGCTGACAAAGGAGTATCAGGCCCTGCAGAGAGCTTATGCACTACTGCAGGAGCAAACAGGAGGCATTATAGATGCTGAAAGAGAAGCCAAGGTCAGCATTTGTTTGAGGGTAAAAGCATTTCCTTGCCATCAGAACATACAAATATCTCAAAGTGGCATACAAAGAAATGGAGTGACATACAACAGAAATGTCTGTTTCCCTCATTGGCTACATTTATTTTAATGGAATGATGATTATAGATGGACACAACTACTCAGTTTACAAGGGGCTGTGCTCCAGCTATGCCCCAAACCCCTGCATTAAGGAAGACATACCAAAGCATGTTTTGCCCGGGTATGAAGGTGTTGGATTTGCAAACATAGAAGTCTGTGGTTTTGCATAAAGGCATAGATTGTACCAATCTTAGGAATACTCACCTGAATGTTTCTAAAAAATACATCCAAATTACATTCAAATTGTGTGATTCAGATTACAGTAAACCTTCCAAGGCTAAAAATGTTATCAATCTAATAAAATCCTGGAATTGCTCAGGCTAGAAGGGGCCTCAGGTGGTCTCCAGACCAACCTCTTGCTCAAAGCAGTGTCAGATGTTACCAGTTTAAGTCAGTTCTTGAAGAATTCCCAGGCATTTCTGATTGCTTTTTTTCTACAGCCTTTTGACGGTCTCATCTGCTAAGCGCTTTTCTTCAATTTAGGGACTGTCCCTTACCAGGGTCTTTGAGCAGAGTCTGTCACACTGAATACCTGATCTTGGGTTTTGCCACTCTAATACAATACATGTTACTAACAGGCTTGGGTGGGGAGAGGGGGATGATCTGCTGCTTTGTCCCCGTGTCATCTATATGCTAATCTCACATCTATATGTGAGGTGACAGAAAATACTGATGAGCCAGAATCTTTGTAATGGTTACTCATTCAGTGGAAATAACAGCATAGACCATGATTCTTCTTGTGTTTGGTTTCCTTTAATATCAGCCACATTGCTGTTTTTGTTGTTGTTTAATGTTATACCTGACTTCAACAGGCTCAAGAGCAGCTCCAAGCTGAAGTACAGAGATATAAAGCCAAAATAGAAGATCTGGAGAAAACTTTAGCACAGAAAGGGCAGGTAAGCACTTCTTGTATATTTTCTTTTAACTGCTCTGCTTAGAATATGCCTAGTACAGTTTCAGTCTAAACTTCCCTAAGATACAATGTCACTGTTTAATCAGCAGGCAGGTCTAGCAGGTTCAGCTTTTCTAAAGCTAGGTAGACTAATATGCTGTTATTCTGTAATTTGCAGTCTGTTCATGTAAGATTTTTAAACCTGAATATTGTGGCTCCAATTTTCAGTAAACATAGCCAACCTAATACAGTTTGATTATTCTGAACAGTACTGCTTCATCCAACAGGACTCTCACTGGGTGGAAGACAAACAACTTTTTATTAAGAGGAACCAAGAGCTTTTAGACAAGGTATGTTCCCAAGTTCTGTGTGTTCGCTCTGAAAGGTAACCTGGATGCTGCAATACAGCTTTTGGATATGCAGTCTGGTGTTTATAAGTATAGTATATGGATAGAACAGCATATCTGAATATGGACAAGATGTGTGGACAGGATGACATATGGATAGACACAACCTCTCTAACGCTTAGGCATTGTTGCTCCCAACCTGAGATCTGGAAGCTCTGCGTAGCATTACAGCTCTGCTCCAACATTGTGTTCCTGCAACACTGCACTGAAGAGTCTGCTGTTGCTGCCCTGGCAGGACATTTTGAACTCAGCTGCTGGGTGGGAAGCAGCAGCAGAAATGCAGTCACCCTGTAACACCAGGACCCTTTCATGCTCCTATTTCCTGTATGTTCTGTATATTCTAAAGGGCTTGTATCATCCCTAGGTCCAGTGCAACTTGAACTAATATTTCAATTGGTGCATTCAGGAACATCAACTCTGTGTGCATATATATGCATGTATATATATATATATATGTATGTCTGTGTGTGTATATATATTTAATCATGGAATATAAGGCATTGAAGGACCTCGGCACTGCTTGAATCACCAGCAGTTACAACAGTGACTGTATGTACATCTGCCATCAGCAAGAGATCACAGAATCATTATCTCCCAGCAACAGCTCCCCTTATCTGATTATCACAGATCATTAAGTCCCAGCAACAGCTCCCCTTTCTTTCTTCACCTCCCCAGATGTGGTTTCCTAGCTGTGTTTCTTCCCTTCCATAAACATGCCTAATAAGTCTCCAGCCCTGTGCCATGCTTCTCCAGACAAACTGACCTATGGGGGTTCATTTGACTTCAGTCTTAACACATTCCCTAACCGTCCTTGTCTGGGCCCTATTCAGAGAACCTCGTTGCAAAGTATAGGTCCTGGCACTGGCTGGAGACTTGGCAGAAGAGAGCAGGCTGAGGAGTCAGTGGTTGTGTTGTTGCCAGCAAGGACGTTGTATCCAATTGGCCAACGCATGGTATTCACGTCTGCTAATTGACAGCATTATTCATGTGGAGATGCTTGCTGTGCAGTTCACAGGAGAGTGCTCATGTGGGATAGGATGACTGCACAAGTAACTGCCCCATAGAGACAACTGTCCCTGCATGCCAACTGTGCTTCATGTGCCACACCCTGGGAATCTCTGATCCAGCCCAAGATTTCCTCTAAAGTAGGACCAGCTATTTCTGTGCCACTCCTGACAGATGTTTATCCAACTTGTTTGCAGAGTCCTCCAAGTAGTCTTCACAGCCCTTCCCAAAAAAAACTATCCTAGCACTTTACTATGAGATCAGTGCATTTAATATCTAATGTAGAATAATCTAATAGCTAACTTGGTATTTTCTGTTGTGTTAACCTTCCCACTGATCTTCACTAGGATTGGATTGCTTTAGGAAAACTTTAAATCTAAGCATTTTATAATGTTTAGCAAGCTGATGAGCAGAAGTTCACCTGTAAACTAAAGACTCATTGAAGTAACATGGCAAGTAGTGAATCCTCTGTAGAGCTTGGATCTTGAGCTGTCTATGCTATCTGAACTGTTTCTCACCAAATATTCAACATTTCTTGTAACAGTCACACAGATCATGAATTTACATATGTCTATTAGATAGAGAAACTGGAAGCAGAAAACAGCCGTCTGCAACAGGAGCTGCAGGATGCTCGGGACCAGAATGAACTGCTGGAGTTCCGCAACCTTGAACTGGAGGTGACAGATCAGCTCTTTACAGTAGACAGAACCAGGGCACTTGCACTGAACACCAACTTTAATCAAGTGTTTATACCAGTGCTGTAGTGATATAATAGAGTAACAAATCAGGCTGAGCATATTTAATTGTGGGCTGTGGAGGTATGTCAGTTCTAATATCCTGGAAACAGTAATCTCTATACTTAAATGGTTCACTTCTGTCTGAGCTAGGTGCCTGGTAAGGTAGAGGTAAGCTTAGCTGATTAACTTTAGCATGGCTGTGCTAGGTTACCATGTTTTTCTAATAATTTGGAGCATTCTGTTGTCAACATGCTTTGTTCTTATATCTGCTCTGGAATACAAATGTATAGTGCTGGACAGAATATATTAAAATAAACTGAAATTAATTAAATCTAAGTGACCCAGGTAAACAAGGTTTAAATTCCATCCTCATGTACTTTACTCAGAGCTGCATCATAGCTCACAGCTAAAATCTCTGCTGAGAGTGAGTACCCAGCTTATTGTTTTGTTTGTTTTTGTTTTGTTTTTGTTCTGTTTTTAATGAAAGTAGACTGAGCAATTGAATTAAATGTTTGTAAACCAAAAAACATATCTGAAAGCAAAATTTGATCTTCACTTTTTGTGCTTGCCTGAATACCTACCTGAAAGGGATGAGAAATAACGTTTTCAATTTTTTATTTTTGTCTTTGGTCCTTTAAAACTGGACAAAATTTTAAAAGTTTTAGGTAGTGAAGGTGTATAAGTAGCTAATTGTTAATTTTCTTGAATTTATTCCTTTCCACAGATAATAGAACATATGACATACCAGGATGAGCAAGCATGTAATCTGAGTATCCTAGTAGTCTTAAGTCAAAAACCCATTTTCCACAGACAACTTGCAAATATATATAATTAATGAAATTAATCTACTGTAAAACAATTCACTGGGTTTTAAAACCCTATACCACTTGGCACACTGTTTTTTAGCCTGGAGTCTTTCAATTCAGTTTTACCAGCAGTAGTTAAATAGTGGTGTAATGTTTCTTTCTTTTTCTCCTAATATGAAGACCTTAAGTTTGTAAAGCATGATTTAAATAGTAGATATTGCATTTATTTAGTTCTCTACACATTTCATTCATTCTAACATGTTCTCTGGTGTCTTCTGAATTAAATTTCAGGAAAGAGAGAGACGGTCTCCACCATTTAATCTCCAGATTCACCCATTTTCAGACGGTGTGAGCGCTCTACAGATCTACTGCATGAAGGAAGGGGTTAAGGTACGTCAGTTTTATAAGGCAGGACTTACAGGAGTGGTTGATGCTCCCCATGTAATCCATTACATTAATCACAGCTAATAACTCACTATATTTTAAGCATTTAAACTCAGTCTAATATAAAAGTGTATGATGACTGATGCAATTGAATTGGACTTGTAATTTTCATCATAATGATAAAACCTGGCTCAAAGGCAATTGAAATCAGTGTGTGATGCATTTCTATGGGATACTACAAAATATTATATCTCGCTTTTGTTAATAGGAGGGACAAATATTACAGCCATGATACAATGTGCATGTAATGCCTTTATCTTATTTTCTCTTTGCAGGATGTCAGCATACCAGACCTCATAAAGCAGTTGGATATCCTAGGTGATAACGGGGTAAGTTGAAGTGGGAGGTATTTTCCCTTTACAAAATACATTTTGTACAATAGGGAAAGTGAAGTCTGTAACTATGATGTCTATTTTCTAAGATATTTGTTAAAATTATGTAATACCAGAAGTCTTCATTTAGAGAGTGTTTATCTCCTTACGCTGAGCATTTGTGAGATTTCAGTAATCAGAGAACTAGTAATGAAGTAGCAGCTTTAACATTTGGTTTAGCAGACTGGGAAGAACTCATGTCCAATGGCCACTGATATTTGGAACTGGTTCTGACTGTACTCCAGTCATTCAGTAAATCATGTGAATTAGCTTGGCAGTATGAGCCCACCACATCTTCATCAGGACTAGGATTCCTCTGCAAGCAGTTTCATAAGCAGACAAGAAATACCAAATGGCCTGTGGCTTTCAAAGTGAGCGTTGCCGCCCACTTTAGTCATCTATGTAAAAGAAAATATCTGGTATCTCTGGCTAACATAAGATACATTTTAAGAAAGCGTATAAGAAATAGAAAAAGAAAGATCATTATTGTCTATACACATACTGGTGTAAATTAGCTTTTTTTTTTTTTTTTTCTTCAAAAACAATGGAGATTCAGCTTTGCAAAACTAGCAAAAAGAGAAACAAATGGGTCTAACTTCAGTTTACATTTCGTATAAGGTGCAATGGTATGAAAACATACAGTCAGTCCATATCATGTAGAAAGGCAAAAGCAGTGTTTTTTTTGTTTGTTAGTTTATTTGTTTTAATTACGTTAGCAGATCCTGAATATTTTGTTGGGAATAGTATAATCAGTAATATGTGGTTCTCCTAAAAACTGTAGCCCTAGTGTGCAGCCTGGATAATCTGTATTTATGCAGGAAACTGCTGCTAATTTTTTTCTTCCCTCTTTCTCTTCACAGAATTTAAGAAATGAAGAACAAGTGGCCATAATTCAGGCTTCCACTGTTTTGTCCTTGGCAGAAAAGGTAAAATGTGCGTTTGCTTTTCTCAATGTTATCTAATCCCTCATTTAATGCTGTATGTTTTTTGGCTCTGTTATATCAATGTTATCAAACTTTCTAGTGTAGTGAGCATTTCCACAGACAAAGTAAACTCTGCTATCTGTATGTAAATAGTATTGTTTATCAACTAGAGATTTTGCAAGGATAGAAATACCTTAATGTAATCACAGTCCCAAACACCTTACTAAAGCAGCAAAAATGTCAAACCTACCTGGCACAAGCTGTGTAGTCAGAACAGTTCGTAAAGCAAAAAGAATGACAAATGAAACCTGCAATTCTAAAGTGAATTAGAAAATACAAAATCAGACATTTAAGCCATAATTAATCATAGCCAGAGATTTCTACTCTGAAAGGAACTGTATGCAAAATTTCCACTGAAATTATGTGTCTAGGTTCCTTCCTTGTCTGGGAAATTGAAAAGAAAATAGGCATTGGTTAAAATTGCTTTCTATGGTTCAAATACAGCACAGAACTGTGTTAATGTGACAGCATCCAAGGATTCTACTCGTCAATTCTCCCTCTCCAAAGGGAATTGCCATCTACTTAACTAAGCTATTTCCAGATCCTAGAGACCCACGGGTCCTTATCCATGGGATGAAATGGGGTTCCCTGTCCAGGAAAGTACTTTTCCATCTTCCAGTGATCCTGTAATAGTGATCCTCATAATTCCTCCTTATGAAGTCTCACTCGTAGCCATCCTGTACCTGTCACTGGAGAACCTATTAAGACAGGCCCAGAACTAGCAATAGGTTACTATAAATAGACTAATAAGATGCTGTAGATGTCCCATTGCCACTGCCTGTGTGCCTAGAAAACACAGCAGGTTACAGCTCTCGTTGTCTTCCCTACAGTGGATCCAGCAGATTGAGGGAGCTGAAGCTGCTCTGCACCAGAAGATGATGGAACTGGAAAGTGATATGGTAGGCAAACTTTCCTTAATAGACATTTTAGGAGCATGTCACATTTACTTGGTGTGCCAAAAAATAATTAAAACCTTGTCTTTTGGCAAATTAGGTATGCAGGCTTTCTCCGATAACTGCTGAAACCATAAAAACGTTACTAGACTGTTTCAGATACAACAGCAGATAACATAGAAATGGAAATAGTTAAGGTTTGAGAACTTTCTCTCTTTCCATGAGGATGACTTTACTAAAAGTACAGAGGGCTCAAAAGCTGCTCAGTGATTTTCAGATATGAAAATGACCACACTCTTTGCCTACTAAGATTGCCAGTATAAACTTTAGCAGTTGTAGCACATTTTATTCAATACCCGTGAGAAATTAATGAATTTTCATGCTGTCTTCTTTCATTACATTTTAAGCCCATATGTTGTGGTTTAACCCGGCTGGCAGCTAAACACCACACAGCCGTTCGCTCACCCTCCCCCCTCCCTCTCTGGGATGGGGGAGAGAAACGGGAAAGTGAAGCCTGTGGGTTGAGATAAAGACAGTTTATTAAGATAGGAAGTAATAATAATAGTGTGTACAAAACAAGTGATGCACAATGCAATTGCTCACCACCCGCTGACCAATGCCCAGCCTAACCCCGAGCAGCCGGCACCCCACCCCGGCTAGCCACCCCTATATATTGTTCAGCATAACGTCAGATGGTATGGAATACCCCTTTGGCCAGTTTGGGTCAGCTGTCTTGGGTCCGTTGCCTCCCAGCTCTTGCTGAACCGCCAGCCTGCCCACTGGCAGGACAGAGTGAGAAGCTGAAAAGTCCTTGGCTTAGTGTAAGCGCCGCTCTGCAACAATTAAAACATTAGCATGTTATCAGCACTCTTCTCATCGTAATCCAAAACATAGCACCCTACCAGCTACTAGGAGGAAAAATAACTCTGTCCTAACTGAAACCAGGACAACATATCATCCTGAAGGTAAAAGCTTCACAGCTGAACTTCCTATAGCATCAGTAAAGCTAGGACTTTATTCTTATTCTAGTTAATGGAAGTAACTTAAAAGATGAACAAGCCTAACAACATGAGTTGGATAGCTGTAGCATTTTACCTTTTGTTCCTGTGGTATGTCTATACTCAAGCTAATTAAGCTTAAAGTACGCTGAGAAGTTAAAGCACAGCATCTTTCCCCAAATAACATGGACGTGAAAATGCCTGTTTAGTTCCTGTTTAGTTTATAGCACTTCCACACTTCTTCCAAAAAAGAAGACACAAAAGGAGTTGTCTGGGATGCCAGAGGTGTTATCTTTAGAAAAATCACACAGAAAACCTTAAATACTACTGAAATGCCAAGCAATATTACTGAAATGAACAAGAGATGATAGATTTAGCTCCATGTAGATCAGATGTATTATCATACAAAAGTAAACACAGCTATTTTCCATTCCTTTTCTAGCTGAGTCAGATAGATAGTAACTTTGCCGAGTGTCAGTTAAGACCAGTCTCCTAGTCCTGCCCAAGTCAGATGTCTGTAGCTGATTCAATAAAACTTCCCAAAGCAGCTGGCGTAACTGATTCACGTTTCTGTCTAAATCCTTCATTGTAGGAGCAATTTTGCAAAATAAAAGGTTATTTGGAAGAAGAACTAGACTACAGGAAGCAAGCTCTTGACCAAGCATACATGGTATGTACAAAGGAAATGCTACAGTACATATTAGCCAGCACTGTGACAGGACAAGAGCTCCTGTTGGATCACGAGAAGAGGTTTTTGCTTTCTTCTTAGTATCTTTTTATTTATTTATTATTATTATTTGTTTTCCCATTCGCCTAACAAACTACCATGCAATGTGCACAACTTCAAAATGACACCTAGGTTTTGCAAATCAGAAAAATGTAGATCTCCTGAAGTCTGAAAGTCTTTTACTCTTTTGTCATTTGTAGGCAGTTGTTGCTCATTAGTGTGAGCTTGTCCAGCTGGAGTCAGTGAAACCAACTGGAACTCACATCTGGAGTCTTAGATGGCCCATTTTAAGCATATCATAGCAAGTAGAGGTTATGCCACAAAGAGCACAATTTCCTGCTGTAAAACCACTGGGTCAAATTCTGATACATAGGTCTGATAACTGGCCTTGCAAGTTCAGCACAATTGGTTTGTCAGTTAATGGGAATGCTCATTGATTATCACGATTCAGAGCAAAGTAGTTTGACACTGACCTTCAATTTTTTCTCTCACTTTTTTTTTTTTTTTTAGTACAGTGGGTCAAAATCTTAGAATTGGTGAAATAATCATCTTTTTAAATTACAAATATAAAATAGGTATGAAAGTTCTATTCAACTCCTGATCACCTCACCTCTGTAACTGCTTAAAATAAGTCAGCAAGAGATTTCAATGAAAACCAATGCTGAAATACCATAAAAATAAAAACTTTTTTTTTATTTGTCTAAACAGTGAACCACTTTATGAGTTCTGTTTGTCACATTTTTGCACACTTGAGCACAGGGACCACCATGCAGATGCCTGAATCTGCCACAACCTCCCCAGTCCCCAATGTGTTTTAAACAATGTTCCATCTCTAACTGGCTTTTGGTATTGCATCGACCAGAGGATCCAGGAGCTTGAAGCCACCTTATACAATGCTTTGCAGCAAGAAACTGTAATAAAGTTTGGGGAACTGCTGACTGAAAAACAGCAGGAAGAGCTTAGGACAGCAGTAGAAAAACTAAGACGTCAGATGCTGAGGAAAAGCAGAGAATATGATTGCCAGATTCTTCAAGAGAGGATGGAGCTGCTCCAGCAGGCTCATCAGGTAAGAAGAAACAACGAAGCATGTGCAGATCTATTCAGCTTTGCTGAGTAAGAATGTAAGCTGAGGTCAAATTTAGGCAAGCTCTTGGTCATGAGTGTGCCTGGCATTTCTTGAGTTGTTTTATACTTTGAGTCTTTACTGTACACACAAACACTTGATATTAGCTTCTGGAGCATTGGTTAGCCATATTTTGAACCTTAAAATTCCAAACTAAACTGTTTTCATCCAGAATTCTGTCCACAAGAATCTATCCTTGATTAAAGTGGTCACCCCTAGTTACTGGACTTGGTTCAAGAGGAACTGTATGAATGTGTCTGGCTATTGTTACATAGGAGAGCTATCTGTTTTTCCAGCCACTTCTGGTCTGTCTCTCCCAAAGTGGGCAGTTGTAATGTTTTGCTGATGAGATATAATACCATATTTACATTCAAAGATTAATGTGACAGCTGCAAAATGAACAAAACGTTTAAGGGAATAAGAGAGAAAGCATATGCCCAGCGGTCTTTCTTCTCAAGGTGCCAAAAGTTTAAGTCATATTACACAGTTTCTGTAAGAAACTCAGCTCTGCTAAAAATGCACTTTGGCTACAGTTTACGCATAACTGGCTCACCACAGAATTAGTGTTTTTTTCATAGTACTATAAACATTTATCATATCTAATAATAATACTTTAGTCCTCTTTCAATACATCAATCTGTGAGAAATTTTAATGAATTGTGATATAATTTTAAGGAGTATAATTGTGATCTTACGCTTTCCGTCTATTTACCACAAGACTGATATGAAATCAACACTTGAAACAGATCCACTATTGATACTAATTTCCAGCATTTGAGGATGCAGTGAAATACACACAACAGCATATTTTGAGTAGTTGTGCGTGAGATAAAGTTATGGTTAGGCAAGGCTAGTCGATGGAGTCATGATACTGCACAGGTTTATCCCGGCCAGAGAAGTGGATTTGTTAATTACTAGGCTGTTAGCACTTTGAACATTTAGTCATTTGTCAGGCAAGCAAATTTATTGAGAATTTAGTCTAGATTTCTTTTTTTTTTTTTGTTTAATTTCCAGAGGATCCGAGATTTAGAAGATAAAACTGACATCCAAAAGAGACAAATTAAGGATCTGGAGGAAAAGGTTGGTTCTGTTTTGCTTCTGAAGCAGGCTGATCCACTTTTTTGAAAGTAATAATATAATTCTTTTGAACTACATGACCTTTTTGTTTAGCTTAATAAGGTGGACATATTAGCATTTTTCTACTATACCATCTTTTCAATTTGTGTCTTTCAGTATACCCAAACTATAATCTTAAGAGTCTCCTCCACAACAAACTCTGTTTCATTTTGGGAAATAAATGCTGAACACTTTTAATTATGGTTAATGACACTGAACCAAATGATGAAGCCTTTATTTTTCTGTTAAATGCTGTCTTGGTATATAGACAATACATCCACTAAAGGCAGGGTGATGGTAGGAAGCAGGAAGGAATGAAGGAAACTGAGTGAAGATGTGAAGATTGTCTTTAGCTGGCAGGTCTAGGGAACCCAGGTTCTGATGTCATCCAATTTATTGAAGGTTGCAATTGATTATACAATATGAAAACAGTAATAGAATCTTGCCCCTAAACTGACCTGTCAAAGAACTATAGAATATATATGCATATTCTTTATAAATATATATATATATAATACATGTTTATGAGTATATGCAGAGCTGTTCTGCTTTTTTGAGGGGAGGGGAGAGAGCAGGGGGAGGGCAGTGTTAAAGCTGCTCTGTCACATTAAGTTTTCCTAGTTTTAGATAGCTAAGTTAGGATTGCAGAACAAAGGTCACAGCATGGGCACAGCACAATGCTACCAACAATGTATTTTCTAGAAATGCTAGGCTGATAAAAGATACATCTTCAGTGGCAGCTTTGCCAATGTAGGCATATTAGTGAATATAAATGTACATACATAAACTGTAATAATGATTATATATTGGTACAATGACAGTAGTGCCAATGAGACCTTTCTGTTTGCACATACATTCCTAAAGTGAAACAACTGTGCTTAATGTAAAACTTGGTAGACATAACTCTTTCTACTTTTCTGCCAATATTTTTGTGACACAAAGACTCAGTGTCTTTCTAGTATATATAACTTGGAAAAAGATCATAATCTGTGATGAAGATTAAAAACAAAGCAAAACTTATGCCATGGTCATATGGAGGACTTGAGTATGAGAGTTTTCAGCGTCAATTTTCAAAAGAGCTTTTGATTCACGAAAAAATCACTTTCCAGAAGATGTTGTATTCATGATTAAAATGATACATCCAAAAATTAATTATTCAACATGTAATAGTTAGGGTTTAGCATTAGGCGTATATATTTCTCAGGCTATTTCCAGTATGGATAGCAGACATTCTTTTTAACCCACTTTAAAATACTACCCATGCTATTTTTGATATCCAGCTCTGTGACTTCCATCAGCCCATGGTGGTTTACAGTGAAAGCTATATCTCAGGCTTTCAATATGGTGCCAATTCTAATTCATCACCAAAATTAATGGGATCTGTTTGTTTTCTAAGCCTGAGAGGCAGTATGGCACTCAGAGAAGTAACCAGGAAATACAATGTTTTCTGAATGAATAATTATTTTATTTGTCCTTCAGAGTGCAAAAAGAACTAATCCTGATGCATACAATGCCATGACCTTTTGTTTTTATGCAATCTTCTTTTTCTTCTGCAGTTTCTATTTCTATTCTTGTTCTTCTCTCTTGCCTTTATTCTTTGGCCTTGATGTCAATGTGCCTCTTGGAAAGGTAAGACTACTTCATTTATTTCCTCAAAGCTAGCACTTCTTGCACAGAGCTAAGGATCAGATCTTTGCATGTTCATGTATGTGTCTGGAATCATGGAATTCAGCAGGTCCTTGTCAATTTGTAATAGTTCACAACAGAGAGTGGTTACACTGCAGAGCTGACACAGGGTGTTGTAGTCAGACCAGCACTGTACAACATACTTTTAAGTGAATTGCGAAAGCTTGCGGATGATATTCTGCCATTCATAATTGTGAAAATAAAAGCCAACAAGAATTTCACAATATCAAATAGTCAAGAGAATTGCATGTGAAATTCAGTATTGATGTTTAAAAAGTGATGCAGCCTTAAAACTGTTAAACTGGCTCTGAGCTGACTGCTCCCACCCAGAATATAGCTCAGTGCCCAAAAGTAGGAGAGGGATAAAGAAGAGCAAGGAAGAATGATCAGCTGCTGAAAGACAGGAAGAGGGAGACAGAGGGAGAGAAGGATTTTTCTGGTTCAGAGAGACACTATTAAAAGGCAGTATGGAAAATCAGTCAGTGTCATAGGATGGATGTATAGATTGCTATTATTCTCCACCAGTACAGCAATTATCATGTTATAAATTTAAAATAAACAAAAATTGTTAGGTAATGAAATAGAATGTAAAGAAGCCTCTGCCAAAGCATGCTTAGCAGCAGAAAGTTCAGAGTTCAAAAACCAATGTGAAGATGAGGAGATAAATCAGGGAACTGTGATGTGCACAGCCTTCATATTTTTCCTTCTGGCCTAACCACATTCAGAACCAGGATGTTGGGATAAAAGGACCTTTCTTCTGATCCAAGATAACATAAGTAGAACATAGCCTGGGTAATGTTATATTAAATGCTCAATAATGTTATATTAAAGACATATAATGACATCTTCTGATTTTGGGACAGACCGATACCATAAAGTTTCTCACTGTCACTTTTGCCTCTGGCTTGAGCTGTTAATTATTAAATTCTTCTGACCTGCACTTGAGGCAAACTGAGAATACAGTTTTGTGTGGAAGATGTTTTGCCATGCTCTTCCACCATTTTCACTAGCTTAGCCTTTGTTTCTAGGTACAGAGCAAGATAATGAACTAAGCAGTATGGGTCTGGGTTCTGCTCCCCCTAATGAAAAGCCCCCTACTTTACGCTTTATTTCAGCTAAATCAAGACTTTCTTTTGCAGTTTTGTGCTGTTGCAGAGAAAACTCACAGAATTAGTCACATAAACTGAAATCCATTGCTTCCTCGGATGGTCAGACCTTAAAATGAATGTTTTAATGGGCTGAGCCAGCAATATACATAGAGGTTATGCTGAATGGGGAATGAACCATAGGAAGGAGTCAGAGGAAGGTGGCTAGCTCAGTGATCATGTCTCTTTTAAATAATGGCCAATATCATTAATGAGTTGCTGCTATTTAAAACATACTGCCTCGATCCACTGAACATTAAAGAGTAAGTTATGACTGCATTCTCACCAATGTTCCTGCAGCAAGATTTCTGGGAACCATGACATAGAACAACATCTACAAGACATTTTAAGTGAATTTGACTGTACTGTTCCTTGCTCATTCATAGTGGGGAAAAAAATCAGAAGGTTTTCTGAAACAGCCAAAGTATGCATAGGCTAATTTTAAGAAGCTAACATTTTCAAAGTACACAGTAATAGCAAATAATTTCATGTGACTGTGTCTTTTGCTGTACTGTAGAATCATAAGTGCAGAGCTACCAGCCCACTTATAGGAAGATTTAAAAAAAAAATAAAAATGGACACTTGGATTTAAACTGCACCTAGAAAACTCTCAGAAACCAATACTGACGACTGCAAAAGACTGCCTCTTTGAGTTCTTCCCATTTGCTTATACTGTTGTCTTTCATTCAGTTTCTGTCACAACTGTAATGAAGGTACTTGTGACTCAAAAGAAAAACAGGTGCAGTAAGAGGTTCTGAATTTTCTGTATAAAATTTTCACCTATATTTTCCACCTATATAGGTATGGAATTGGTTTTCTAATGATTATTTGCCCCTGCTGGTACAGCTACAGAGTTATTAAGAAGTTCATACATCCTAATTTGGCCAATGCCATTATCAGTTATGGTGGAAGAAAAATAAGAAATCAAAAAAATCTTGACCTCCAGTTCTTTGCAAATGTGCCTCATAAGATGTCCCTTGCTCAGTTTAAGTCACCTTGATTGAAAATACATTCATCGTATTAAACTACTGAACAGCTTTTCCTAATCCCATCTCTTTTAAGATGGAGCACCCAGTAAAGTCTTCTGAGTAGAACATGCATCCTGGGAAATGCAATTTACACTTTTCATAGACTCATCAGGAAACATTGTCTTCCTGAATTTTTATTGTTTTTAATTTTGAAAGTATTTTTTTTAGAAGTTTAAGACAGAAAGTTGGTAGTAAAAGCAAATTCCAAAAAGATCCATAAAAATGCATTAAAATGATTTTGGTTCATAGATATGACATTTTTCATTAGAAAAGATGATTCACTTGAGAAATTGAATCCACTTGTAATGAACTTACAATAGAAAATCCCAACTCCCAGCATAAAAAACCCAGTGCACCCTTCATAAGACTTTATGCTTGGTTTTGTTATGCCAGAGCAGAAGAGAAAGGAAGGAGAACTGGAAGTAGCAGCCATAACATGGATGAATTACTTGGCTTTTCAGGAATTGCAGATCTATACCAGTATCTTTTGAAATAAGCATTTTCCAAAATAGAAAAATCCCTACAATTTTGACATATAGAATCCAGCAGTAGTGACTAAGTCTTTTTCTTGCAGCCTGTGAAAATAGCTAAAGTATTGTGCAACATCTCAGTGTCTGCATACTAAGGAAAAAAAATAAAAAGCCTTCACATTGAATCTGTTTACATGGATTTCATGGTGACTGTCAGGTTGTTGTTTTAACAACTTCCTAATGAGTTCTGCTATGTATTCAAAGACAGACTGAATTCTTTATTGCAGAGGATCCATTCCTTTCCTCTTCTCAAAGCAAGAAGGGGAGAACCATACGAGAAAGGAGAAAACTCAGGAACATCAAAAAAAAAAAAAAAAAAAGCCTCCACATTTTCTGTTAAGTTCTATTTCCTGTTGGACTACTTTGAGGGAGGTATTGGCAGGTTAGAAAAACTAATGAGGTGTTTGAGATTAGAACTCTACTATCCTTCTAAAATTCTAGCAGATTGTTATTATCATCTGCAGTCATTCTTCTACCTGCATGTGTTTGTTGGGTCATATCTAGCACCAACTGTCTGCTGATTTGATGCACTGTGTTGACTTTCATTGGTCCATTAATTGAGTAGGACTAATAATCAAGAGAAAGCTATTTTTGTGCCAATTTCATTGTGGGGGTTTTGTCCTCCCTTAGGACCATGTCACTGAGTCAGACTTCATCATGTCTCCCACACACATCTCCTTCACTAAGTTTCCTGCTCATTTTAAACAACATCTAAGGTTTAGTGGGTGTAAGTCCCTCTGGAGCCTAGGAACTCTGCTCTAATTACAGCTGTAAGAAGAGTTTTGCTCACTGGATTTACTGTTGCTCTATGGAGGATTGCCCCAGGAGCGCATGAGGGTCTGTTTTAGAAGACTCATGTCTCTACTTCCGATAGAGAGGAAGAGAAACATCAACAAGAAGTGAAGTGTGGTTTACAGCCCTGGAGAGTCTGCTGGTGTGTTGTGCCAGTCCTCAGTCTTCCACACAGCTCACGAACAATTCTTTTGCCATTTTCACATACTGCTTTTGCGTTTTGGACAATGAGTGTCAGGCAGGGAACAAGAAGATGGATTACTGTGAACTGAAGAGCAGAACAAGTAGCCACAACAGTTGTGCAGATGTAGTGATGTAGAGAATGGGACATAGACTGTAGAAATTAGAAAATCTTAAGGGTGCAGGGGTGTGGTAGAGATATAAACTCAGTGCTTTCCAGGGGATCTGCACTGCTGTGAGCTCTCCTGAACTGTAAAGACAGCAGCAGCAGGCCCAGCTTCACAGCAAGCATGATGTCTGTTGACTGTTTTACCAAGGCAAGTTATTCTACAAGTGCAAATCATCAAGTCTTGTAGCAATTCCTCAAAGCAAATGGAACAGTAAGCTCATCCCCTGCCTGATCCCAGTTTTCACCCAGTCTGTGTTTGCCTCATTGCTGAATTAGCCAAAGCTCTGGGGTTGCCTTGGAACCACAAGCAAAACATATGACCTACTGTCATGTCTGGTGAAATTTAGGCAGCTGTATTACAAGAGATATTGAAACTCACAGTTTTGTATGGGCTGGTGCATACCAGCATACCATTCTTCATCTGAACATACCTGTAGGAACTTCTATGGACCAGAGAGCTTTACCTTTTAAGGTTAAATGGACAGGCCTGGCTGGTGTTACTGATTAATTCATTGTCAAAATATGAGTAATTTTCACAAATGTCTTTCACGGAAACAGAAACAATCTGCCCAGGTAGCTGATAATTGTAAGAACGGGTATTTTCAACCTTCTGACTCTGTTTTGTCATCTGGATAGGTAGGTAGAGGAAATTATCACTTATCTGATACAGATGTTCTTCTTTTTGTTTTATTTTTAGAGCACCCGACCACACAGATAAGTTCTTAGAAAGGCAAATGCTTCCAACCCCTGATGAAGAGAACATTGTTTACACCAATTTAAAAAACAAACAAACAAAAAAACCACAAAAGAACAACCTGTAGCCAAGACTGCAACCACCTTGTATTTTAAAGCCATCATTCAAGATTTGTTACTTGACAGTTTCTGTCTAAACCTATGATATATGCTGCATCTAATGAAATCCTATATGTTGAAATTACAAAAGGGGAAGAAAAGTAATCTGTGAACCTACAGCACTTAGGAAAAAACTTAAAGGGAATCTGCAAGGCTCCACTTTCAGCTGATCAAGTCAGAGTGTGTCTTGGGCATGGAACCAAAGTTACAACAGAAAAATATATCCCTGCTATGCAGGGCAATCATTTAAATGTGACACTGTCATCCCATGAACAAATCAAAAGTAAGAAGACAGAGCAGGAGAAACACTTGAGAGCTGTGGAGAGATAATGACAATAAAGCATTCGGTTTGAACTGTCTGGCTTTCTCACTACAGGGATTCTTTCCCTTTGGTTTTAGCCTCAGGAACAATGACAGCTGCAGTGTGGCAAAAAAAGTAAAATACATTCTATTTTATGGTACGATGAGCAGGACAGGGCACCATGTTTTCTGTTTGAGATCATAACGAAGCACCATTCTACATGGCAAGGGATGGGAAATGAGGGTGTGTAGTATAAGGAAGACTTCTGGCAGAATTGTAGCCTTATCTCTTCACACTCCCTGCATGAAGAACAGCCTGCCCATTGTCAGATACTTTTCATACTCTTTAAAGATTGACAGTGAGATAATAATGCCCATACTTAGTTTCACTATTGGAATAACATACTGAGGATCACTGTATTAGGCCTACAGTGTGGCTTCTTAGAAAGAAAAAAATGTGTTTGAGAGAAAAAGGGAAAAAAGCCATCCCCAGTGTTCATGTGGTATAACCCACAAAGCATCATCTTCCAAATATTTTGTCTCAGCTTGGATCCTACTGAACATGCAAAACCCTTATAAATGTTTTGGTTTGGCTTGTTAAATTGATTTTGTTAGCTGACTTCCTGACCAGTGACACATAAGCCAAAAACTGGGGAAAGCCATGTGAAAGCATCCTTATTAGACATGAGGAGAAGTATCACTGGCTTGTTTAGATTTTTCCACAATTAACTAGTAGTAGTTTTCATTTCAGAGCATTACTTACCTCTCCCATGACAAAGGCTGGAACCCAGTCCTGGTGGCTCCCTGAGGCAAGGAGTGCCATCACAGCTGCATGCCCCTGTAGTCAGTAAAAAACAAACCCTGAGGAGTGTTGACACCTGCAAACATTGCCAAGTTCCTGTCTGTTGGAAGCAAAGTTGCATCCATCTTCCCTTCTCTCATGGTGTGCTGTATGATCTAGGCATGACAATGCCCTTCTCTGTGCTTCTGTTTTCATTTACCTGGAAATGGAGTCCTTCCTGTATAGACTTGAGGTTCCAGTGGCAAGGCTCCTTATTTGAGCTGTGTCTTCCACAACGGAGCCTTAATTTTAGCTAAGAAAAATGGATTTCCATATTTCAAAGTAGAAGACAACCTTTGCATTACTTAAACCTTCAAAAGAGGGCTCACATGTTCTGACATCTTAAGCACAGACTCTACTGACTCTGCACACCAGTAGTTTTAAAAGTGCTTTACAGAGTTGCTTCTTTTTGCTTATTTTTGTAGTTGAAACAACTGAGGCAAAAAGTAGTGAAATAAGTCAGCGGGGCAAAAGCCATTCCTTAGCCACAGCAGGGATGAAGTTAATCTAGTATAGGGGATGCCTGCCCCTTACAGATGTTTTTCATCCAGAATAGCTTCTAATTATTAATGTCCATACACTCAACTGGATAGCAATGCTGAGCTCAGTTTCTCCACAGAGACTTTAAATATCCTCACTTCTTTCATGCCTGGAGATTGTGTTGAGCCCTCTGTTGAAGGTTGGAAGCTATTAGAAAATTCCTCTTCCTTAAAATTAATTTAAATTAAAAATGTCCACAGCTTCTAGAAGCAGTCTGTTTTAGCCAAGGAGTTTACTGAATTCTGCACCAGTTGTATGTTTGCTGTTTTTTTTTGTTTGTTTGTTTGTTTTGTTTTTGTTTTTGTTTTTTGGTGGTGGTGGTTTTTTTGGTGGTAGAACAAACAAAAAAAAAAACAAACAAAAACAGACTCGTAGGCAAATACGTTAAATGACTGCTAGTATGTTGCATGCTCTGTGGTTCAAACTTTGTCCCCCTGCAGAGGAATCTATGGGTAAGGTTGGCCCAAACCTACCACCTGTGCTTTCCAAGGGTGCTGCTACCAATTCAGTCCTGAAGCTTTGGAGTCATGCTCCTTCCACACCTGACATATTGGGATCACTTTACAACATCTCGTTAGCTACAAAAAGTTTTTTTTTTTTTTTTTTTTTTTCCTCCCTGGTTATTATTCCCTCTTCCCCCTTCCACTGTTTTTTCCCTTGCTGCAGCACAAGTTCACTTCATACCACTTGGCTGCAGTGGTAAGTCACAAGTAAATGCAGGCTGGAAACTGTTTTCCATAGGTATTATGGCCAGCAATTAAAGTGCTGAGCTCGTCTTATAGAAGCATGAGCAGCATCTATTTTCTATGATGTTGCAATAAACTCCTTCTCTGCTTTGGTTAAAAAAGAAGAGTACTAGAGATGTTTGTTTCAGGCAATCACAGGGCAGAACCATAGCACAGATATAAATATCTAGTTTCAGAACATACTGGACTGATTTTGTGGCAGACTATATCATTCAGGTCCTCTGAACTATGCCGTGCACACTTTACTCTCATTTGTCTTGCCTGGTTTCCCCTCCCTTACTCTTCCTTATTGTATGTGCATTTCCAATGGCTTGGGGTGAGGTGGGAGATGGCAGACAATCCACAGCTTACTATGGTGCGACTTGTAAATTGTCTGCAAACTTTTAATGCTAGAGTTCCTCCAGAAAGCTGAACAACAGCTGCTTTACTCTTCTTGAAGCTTAATGTAAGCCATGCCTAAAACACACTTGCTGATAAAATACAAACTTCCTACTCTCAGCTAGATCAAAATGAGTTTGTTTGTATGCATATTTATGTATATATATAGTATACTATATATATGCATATGTATATATATCTATTCTCTACTGTATATAGTAAATCATTGCTATAGCTTATGAAAGTTTACTTCCAATCTAGGTATGGGGAACTGAATCTAGACTTGTTTAGCTGCCGCAACTGGTAACACTCCTCATGGTTTAATTTTACATCTCATGGGCAACTAGTCTTTT
>NC_048905.1:19128248-19146471 GCF_011077185.1 Oxyura jamaicensis | reverse complement strand
CCTTCCTTCCTTCCTTCCTTCCTTCCTTCCTTCCTTCCTTCTGTCCTGAAGCTGTTTCTCCAGGGCTTTTGTTGTTCCTGTTATTCTTTGAGGCACACTATTGAAAATCCTCCCGCAAACTTCACAGCCAACTTCCCCTCCTACAAATCAGCTAGCAAAACCAGATCAATTTATTTCATCTTTGAGGACAGGAAACAGCCCTGGATTCCTCCCATCTATCTGTCCTAGGCTGTAGCAGGACTACCAGCACTCCAGGCTACCCATACTGTCAAAACATTAGATGAGGCACATACATTGTGCAAGTCAAACAAAATCTGACTTGCCACTTTTTCTCCACTGACCAAATCAAGAGAGTTTGAAGACTATACTTTCAACTTAAGCACTTCAGACAAAGGCCTAGTTAGGTGAGATGAATTTAGGCAATTGGGTCTGCAGAAGGAAATAGAGCTTGCAGTATTATCAGCCTGGCTTACAGCTCCACCCTCTCATTGACATGCCTAGAGGACCACGTAAACCTTCTTTTTGTATACATGCTCCATTTTCCATCTCCTTGCGCTCATCTCAGAGGGGAATATCTGCTGGACCTCCAAAGCTTTCAGTTCCATGGCACTGCATGAGCACTGGATAGGCCAGGCTCTTGCTCTCACTAGGGTAAGTTTCAAAAAAACAGCCACACAGTTGCTGGAGATTCAAAGTTTTGGTTTTGTTTTATTTTTCTGCCCTCACTCACATCAGCACCTGTGTGTTTTTATATATACTTTTCATTCCCAATTTCTTTGGTGTTTACTCCAGAACAAAACTGTAAATGACTTGTCAGAATGACCCTTTGATAAACACTGGACATGTATCTGTACTATATGTATTAACGTGTAGAAGAGAATCCTTATTGTATGTAAAGTTTTATGAATGGTTATTTTTTAATTTATGTATTTAATATAGGATTCGATGACCTCTGGTGTTTTAGTTTGTATAAAAAGAAATAAAACAGCGACATTTGTTTTTTTTAAAAAATCTCACTTTACATTCACAGAGCTATTCAGTGTCTGTCTGGAATCTGTTCAGAAGTGTCATGTTAAAGCTGGGTAGCCAAGATGCAGGAGACACTTCCTTGCCTAGTTGCTCCCACTGATGTGCATGCAGCCCACAGTGAGAAAGACTGGAAAGGCTGGGCTGTAACATATCACACTCGGGAACATAAATCAATTAAAAAGCTTCAGTGGACATCTTGAAGTAATTAGTTGATAAGAGGTGGACAGTTAGCTTTCCCAGCATGTGCCCATGTTTGAATTTACTGGCTTCTTACTAGGCCTGTATAGCCAGGGGAAAGAAAAAAAAAAAAAAGAAAAGAAGAAGAAGAAAAAAAAAGCTGCTGCCTGTTTGCTGGAGTTAAGGAAGGAATCTGCACGGGGGGCAGCTTTATCAGACTCTTGCCACAGTTCGGGGGAAAAAAAAAAAAAAAAAAAAAAAAAAAAAAAAAAGGAATAAAGAATCTCTCTTGCACGCTGTATTCAGTCTCCCAGTGCTCTGAAGCGCCGATACTTGACCCTAACATCTCTGCCTATAAAACAAGGATCAGGCTCAGCTGTTCGCTGCAGAGCTGCACGAGTACGCGGTCTTATTCGCCTGTACGAAGGAATCACACCATGGCGAGGACGATTCCCGTGGCCCTGCTTTAGCTCTTCAGTTCCTGCGGCACCTTCACGAGCTCCGTGCCGCCGCGCGCCCGGTCACCGCTCCCCGCCGCCGTCCCGCCGCTCGCCAGGGGGCGCTGCCGCCACGGGAGCTCCGACGGCGGCGCCGCCGCTGGCCCTGCCGGGGCCCCTCCGCCGGCGCCGGGGGCGCGGAGCGCTGCGAGCCGGGAGCGAGGCGCGTGGCTGATCTCGGGACACGGCTCGGTCGAGACGCGATCGTCCGCGGGAAGCTCGGCCACTGAAGTGAGAGCAACAGGGGGGAATCGGTGCAGACGCGCGCAAATAGATCTGGAAGGCAAGCTGCCGTAAAACACAGGCAGATCGTGCTGGAAGAAGACTTAGTAGTAGCTAAGCAAAGTTAAAACAAGTAAGTAACCGAAGCGATGGAAAATGTTATCTTTTTGCTTGATTTCACCTTCTTCGGGTGCCAGTAATACTTTGCAATGTCCTACTCAGACACTAAATACATGCATTTAACATTTTAGGTCATGCTCTTTAAAAACCTCCTCCTTAGAAATACACTCCTAGACAAATCTATGCAAGTTCTCAGCTTGAAAGGAACTTTAAATGGTCATATTGATCACAATGTGACTCCCATATATTAAAAAGAATGAAGTTGCTGTTATGGACTTCCTCATAAGCACTGGGAGAATCAAAGACATCCAGCTGGCTAAGCAAAACTTTTGAAATATGAGCCAGCTCTGCCAGGAGAAAAGAGAATGATTCTGAAATTCAAACTTCTGTTCTTGCTTTGTGGATTATTACACAAAACTACTAGTCTGGCCAGAAAAATAAAACACTCAAAATATTTACAGAGCTGTTTTCTGCCATTATCTAAAAGGCTAATGAGAAGCGTCCATCTTTGGGTTCAGAACCACAGAGTAGAAAACTGAAGTGACTTCCATTACATTTCAGTCATTGTAAGGGTTATGATTTGGGTGGTAAGGTTTATGATTTTTCATGAGTACATAACTGCCAGAGGAAATTGATGAATTGTGGTTGTGGAACTATAAAGAAGATGAAATCATGCATGAGTCTTTCAGTTGGCCCCTTCGGCTCACAGCTGAAACTCATTCATGGCACAAGTGTGGTGTAAGAGGGTTAGAAAAGTAGTTCTGTAGTCCAAAATTTTCACAGATTCCACACAAGGGTCACACAATGCTGCTTTTGCTGCACTGGACTTTTTCATTTAAAACACGAGCAGTGTGCTAGCTGGCCATGGGTGCTGCAGAAATTCTGCAAAACATATTCCCCCCTAGATGGTTGTCAGCAATCTCTTGCTGTTATATTACAGAACTGGTGTGGCCTCCTAAGAAAGACTTTGCAGATCCTCCCCAGATAAGGGAGTAGAGTGCAGCTCCTGTGTCAGTACAGTACTTATCTCTATCAGATAAACACAATGAGGTTATTGCTGTGCAAACCACCCAGGTAGAATGGGGTACACAGAGTAGAATGTTAAAAATGTACTCCTTTAATCATCTGTGATAAAAATATATTTCAGTCAGTGTGCTGTTTATTGGGCCCAGATCAATAGGGGTATATGAAAGCTACCATGTCAGCCCTTAGTCTGGACTTCTGCCGATGTAAATCAGGAGTACTTTGCTGAAGAAATGAAGACACGGGGCAACAAAACCAGTATCCCACCTAATACAGCTCAGAATGGAAGGGCTAGGTGTCAACATTTGTTATCATGTCTGATTTTGCCATCTCCGATGCATAGAAACATGGGCATCCAAGGTACCATTTTGTATGACAATAGCAAGAAATCTGACACTGTGTTGTGAGTCCAGAACTGTCTGGATACTTCTCTGGGACAGCTAGCTGCAAGTAACCATCAGCTACAAGACAATAGTAAGGATGCAATAATGCAAGGGAGTCCCAGGCTATGCCTACTATTGTCAGGAGAAGGTAAGCTTTGTGTTAGTCTGTCCCTGGTATGTGACAGCCCTTCAACCTGCTCCCTGCCACGGTAGAAAATACCCTAGTAAGATTGCAGCCTGAATCAGGCTGCAGATGTTTGAGCTACCCTCGAAGTGCCTCGAAGTTTGGTGAGTAAAGAACTGAGCTGTATTACAGATTGTGTGTCTGTCCGGGACAGCCATGGCCAGTACTCATGGCTTGTCTAAGAGGACGTATAACCGTCTGCATGATGAAAGGTTTCTGTATCATCTTGGCAGCCCTTTTGGATGGCAGTAGTTTTCCATTGTTTGGGAGACTGTCTAAACATAATAAAAGCCCTAAGAGCTGGCAGTATGCCATCTGCTATGTGTCAAGGGGGGCTGAGTCTCTGAACACAGCAGAAAAATACACTCCAAAGTCCTGTTTTTGCTTGGACAGAGGAGCATCCCACAGCAGTGCCACTGACAAAAGACCATTGTGCAATGTCTGCCGTGCTGCCTGGCCACCAAGTGACAGCCACAAACAGGCTGCTTAGCACAACAAAGAAAATCCTGCAAAAACTATTTTAGAAGCCTGGAGCAGGACTGAGACTAGACATATAATGATTTCAGTGTGCACAACAGATGGAGACTTTAGAGTACGGAGCTATTAATCTATGGATTACAGACTCTCTAATTATAGACTCACACTTACCATTTCTGTCCAGTACTACCAGCTGACGGAAGGATCTTGCAGATCAGTGCTCAGTGACAGAATACGATGTTAGGGATAATTAGGGAGGGAATAGAGAATCAGATGTTGTTGCTGTACTACTGAATCAACCTCTTGCACATTTGTGTCTCTGAATGCTGGATGGAGATCTGGTCCACTGCAGATCTTGAAAACAGCTCCATAGTTGTCACTAAACTGAACACCAGCCTTAGCCTGTACTGCTTCCTAATGTTATTGGTCCCGAATTCCTCAACTGCCTCAGACACAGGAAAAACACCACCAGTCAAACATGGGCCCTCATCTATATTCAAGCCCTAACATAGCCTAGCAGAAGCAAGAAATTCAAGCTCTTCAACTTTATACTCCAGTATACTGTCTATACTCATGGCTTGGGGATGTCTGCTACCCACAGAAGTAAAAGCAAAGCATTTGCAGAGATTAATAACAAAAACCTAGGATCTGGTGAGTTGCTGTCATCAAATTAGGCTTTGAATGCCTCCAGTCAAAAATGCTGACTTTAGCAATAAGCCTGACTTAATTATCTATACTGGCTCTAGAATGGTGGGAAGCTAGTCACTCCTGTGCACTCAAGGCCATGTGCCACCTATCTGCCATCTGCAGCAAACCCCATGTTCCCAGGTTCCTGGACAGCTAAACCCTACCTGTAGTGCATCTTGGAGGTTACCAGCTCCCCAGCTCACAAAAAAATGACTGCCAGGCGAGACCTGCCAGCTTTCAGCTGGCCATGGACACCACACTTGAACGCCTTTGGGAATTCCTGCCCCTCCTTCATGGATGGCCCTCCCAGCATGGAAGCCCAGCTCTTGTGGCACCTGCTGTGCCATGCCTATGGGTCAGTGCCAGGTCCCCTGCTGGAGTGAGCCCAGAACACCTCATCTGTAGCGGCACTGGCAGTAGCTTCCAGCATGTGGAAGCTCCGTGCAGAGCAGGATCATCTGAGCTCTGCCCTGGCAAGGCGAGGCAGTGCACAGAAAGTCCTGGGGGATTTAAAATTCAGTGAAGGAAAGAATCATGGAATCATAGAATATCTGACTTGGAAGGGACCCACGACGATCATCGAGTCCAACTCCTGGGTCCCCAAAGGAACACCAAAAATAAAAAATAAAAATCAGACCATATGTCTGAGAGCATTGTCCAAACACTTCTTGAACTCTGGCAGGCTTCGTGCTGTGACAACTTCCCTGGTGTGGGGAGCTTGTTCCAGTGCCCAAGAACCCTGTTGGTGAAAAACCTTTTCCTGTTAGCTATCCAGAATCTCCCATCACAGCTTCAAGCCGTTCTCTCTGGTCCTGTCGCTGGTCACAAGAGAGAAGGGATCAGCGCCTGCCTCTCCACTCCCTCTTGGGAGGAATTTGTAGACCAGGATGAGGCTTCCCCTCAGCCTCCTCTTCTCTGGGCTGAACAATCCAAGTGACTTCAGCCACTCCTCATACGTCTTTCCCTCTAGCCCCTTTACCATCTTAGTTGCCCTCCTTTGGACACTCTCTGACAATTTTATATCTTTATTATACAAAAAGCATCTGTACAGAGCATAAGGCTGCAGAACTAGGCAGTGTAGGTATTAAGTTTTCTAGATCAGAGCTCAGGAGAATTAATTTTGCCCAAGTCTCAGTTTTAGTGCCAAAAGAAATGCCCACACAATAGCATAATGCAGAGTACCCCAAACTAAAAATGGGCTGGGAAAGCCAAGCAGGATAGGCCAGTGCTGTGTGGATGTGCCTGCTGTACTTCAGTCTATATTCTCTACTGCATTCTGCTTTCCATAGGGCAGAGCTATTTTAGCAATAGCTGTTTTGGGGTTAGTTTAGCTATACCTGGACTGAAAGGTTTCCATTGGATATGGCCCTCAAAATGGAAACTTTTTGGAGTGTGGACTGTCCGCTCTCTAGTAGACTTACACTGTCAGTGGGCAGAAACCCCAAAGTGAATTAAGATGGCTGGTTGTTGCTTGAATACAATAATGCATTTAAAAACCATAATATTAACAACAATTAGAATAATAATTGTTGTTTTGGAGCCAAAATAACTCTGAATTGGAAAGAAAATTAACCATTTTCAAAATAGGGAAGAGATGATTCTCACAAGTAGAATTCATTTTTGGTTTATTAGAAAAACTTTGAATAGTCTAACATTTGGTTTAGATTTAAAACATGCTATGACCTAGAGGAATTATGAAATTGTAATTTTGTTGCTTACATTAATGCAGATCTCATCCTGACTGATGATATAGGGAGTTACCATCTGTCCATTGTAAGGAGGTACACATTGTCCCCTCACTACAGATAGCAGAATGATTTATAAATATCAGTTCAACTGAAAAACAATACTGAGTTTCATATAGGTGGGTTTTCTACAGGTGAACGTCTGTCTCTGTTGTTCAATAAATCCATGAGCATTTTCAGCAAATAATTCTTTCCTAAAAAGAAAAGAAAGCAAAAGAAAGCTAAAAGAAAGTTCAAATTTCAAACTATATGACTGTTTTGTCATACTTTACAGTTCACAAATGACAATTCACATAGGTTTCAATTCTAAAATAAGGAAATGTTCAGGCAAAAGTCTTGGGTGATTCAGGCTTATAATCACTGTGTTAATACACATCTTAATGAAAGCAAATACAAAAGAACATGGTAAGCTACGATGCATATTTAAGTATTAATATAAATATATTTCAGCATTTGCCTGGCTATATGAAATGGGAATTTGAGGTCCAGAAACTAATCTGCTGAAGTGAAAGCTAGCAATCATGAGATCTACAAGAGTACACTACTCGAGGTGGACATGGCCCTATGCCACCAAATAAATGGGCGAAGATTATTGCATGCTGATGCTACCAAGGAATTATCTTGGCAGGCTGGGTTAAAAGCTGAGATGTAATAAGTGAATCTCACTCTGCTCTTAAGGTGGTGTTTGCTCTGTGAATAAAGGCCATCCAGAGCTCTCATGCCAAGCCTAAACTAAAAAATCATGCAAATATGCACAATTATTAGATTCTGATCCTCAGAGGACTTGGGGAGAATGAATATTTATGAAACAAGGTGACTTGCGGAAGGAATCTGTGTATTTAAAAAAAAGGCTTAGCTTCATCTGGTTTCCTTTAGACGCATAAAGCAGATTTGCTGAGTTACTGCATTCTTGTTTGATGTCTTACATGAAATCATATTATTAAGTCCAGAGACACAGCTGACTCTTCACCCCGTCCTGGTTAGCATTTCACCATTGCCACAGCAACTGCCACAAACAGCATGCTAACCCTGAGTGGCAGCATGTCCCGGTGCTTGCCGCTCTGGTCGGGAGAGCAGAGCCACCAGAACACACTGCCTGAGGCACTGCCCCCCTGGTGCTGGCCAGGGTGAATTTTGGAGGGAGATGGCAAGTGGTGGCAAAGAGTGGGGAGAGTGAGGGAAACCTTCAGCATAAACTCAAGCAGAACGTAACTGTACCAGCATGAGTGCTTACCAACAGGCAGATGCTGGAATATTTCTCAGGACAATACTATTATCTGGTGATTAACCTCCCCTCAGGCCCTGAACATCCAATGTCAACTGAATATGTTGATGTTATTGGGTTTCTGGAAGCATGCAGAACAAATTATTATCAAGATGGTATTTCAATTTTGCTTAAACCAGAAGTAACAGCTTAAATGAGTGTTGTTGCCCCTGATTTGCAGGGATATAACAAAAAGCAGCCTAGCCCAGGAGTCCAGAGAAAGCAGGCAGAAAGCAAAAAAGTGAAGTATTTCTGCCTGACCCTGACAGTGGTGAAGCCAGGAGTGAAGGCCCAGGTTTTGGGGGCCTGTGTCTATCAGTTTTGTATTTGAGTGCAAAAAATGTGATAGGAAATCTGTGATTTTACAAATTAATACCAGTAATGGTACAGGAAAAATATGCTCACCTCCTGTACCCATTTTAAAATGCGACCATGAATGCCAAAGAAATCTTGAGCTGATCTGATTTAAAAAAAATAAAAAAACAACAAAACAAAGAAACCTCACACTTTTTGATGAAAAGTATAGCAGAAATGTGAAGACTTACTGCAAAAACAGTGAAAGGCAAAACTCTCCCATTCTTGGCTTTAGAAATTGTAAGATGATGACTGAAATGCTGGAAATCTGACATTAGTTTGCAAACTGAAAAAGTCACTAAAATTGTGACTGGAATTTGTTTCCTAACAATTTTCTAAACATGTATCTCAATATGTATCGTAAAGAAGTGTGACATAGTATTAGAAGTAGCTAAAGAAAAGCCCTCTCTATTCAGAAGAGACAAAAACATCAGTTAATGTGAGCAGTCTCACCACTGAATGGGACAGACCATGCCTTATATCAAGGACACATAGAGTGCTCTCTGCTCTCTGATTTCCCCCCTCTAAGTGCATTAGCTATGGTCTGCTATACAGATGACACTTTGGTCAGACAGCAATAGAGGGAGCGAGTTCATGTAGACACCAGTCTCCTTCCTGCAGTCAGCCAGCTACACAGTGATGATCTAAGTGCTCCAGAATGCCTTCAAACTGCACATGAGCAGATTGGTACCCACCCACAAAAGACATCTGTTCCAGAGAAAGTCCTCTTATGTGGAGAACTTGCAGTGCTTTGCATGAACCAATGCAGCTCTGAAATGTTTGAATTAAAGTATCCCGCATCTGCTCCCAAACACAGAACTGGCTAAGGCCTTCTGTCATCACTTCTTGGAGGGGAAGATGCTTCTCTCCATCGCTAAAAGGGCAGCAGAAACTCTTGGTGTGCTTTATTGCTGCAATCTTTATTCAGGCTCTGCTGAAACTGTACTCACATGTTAGTGTCTCTTCGGCTGAGCTACACGTCTGCTCCTTAGTGGTTGCTAACTCCCAGATGCTTTAGAGGCTCAGGTCTTGAGCAGACTATTTCCTGTATGAACAAACTGGAGTATAAATTCAGTAATAACCATAAAGTAGTGACTCATTAGTTCTTATATTCTTATAATAACTCTAATTAGGTTATATGCATTCAAAGATTTGAATGAGTAAGCTTCTGGAACTTAAAAGTCTCTTGTTTGTACATTCTTTGTATGTTTTCAACTATCCCAGAAGTTCAGTAATGTTAACCTGACTCAAAGCATACATTACAAAACAAGATTATTATTCTGCTTTGCAAGGTCCAGAGGAAACATAATGAGCTTCACTTCCTGGAGACAGATAAGGGAATTCTGAAAGCAGGGCCTTTCCCTCTCAGTGGGGAATTCACTGCCCTTCCAGAAAATTAGCTGGCAATAGACAACATTTTTCAACAGCAGCTTCCAAGTTAGGGATCTGAACTTATGTCCAAGCATGAATAAAATACAACTAGATTTTTTTTTTTTTTTTCAAGATTAATGGAGAGCATACACTGCAAAAGGAGAAGGGAAGTTGGCAGATTTGGAAATACTCAGCACACAGGAAAATCAGTCTATTTTCATTAGGTACCAAAAAAAGACTTTTATGAATGAAACCCAGGCAAATCCAACATTCAGATAGGTAGCACTGGCTGCAGTCATCTTAGGTCCTGAATTTGCAAGCTGTGATACTATCTTTAACTTAAAAGTATGGAAACATTCTTAACTACATAAATAGCATTAATCCTCAGTCTAAAATGTGCAATGTGTTTTCAGGATGAGAATCCTAGTATCTTGTAATTCTCTCTTAATTCTCATGTTTTATGGCCTTCTTTGCCACATTCGCAGCAACGGTTCTCAGCTACAGTATACCTTGCTGACTCCTACAATATCCCTGGCAATCCACATCTTCTGTTTCTGCCATAGCTGCCCTCTTGCTAGCAGGGGAAATATGGACCTTTCTGGACCATTTCGCATCATCATGGAAAGTGCTTTGCTAGCCTCAAAGAAAAATGCTGCTGAGCTAGAAACAATTACTGTGCAAGTGTAAGTAAATAAACTGTAGTTTTAAACAAAGGAAGTACAGAAAAAGCACACATTCCCTAGCAGGGCTGAAGCATACATATTACATGTTTATAGAACAAGCCAGAGAAAAGCAGTGGGTAGCTATTTGAGGTGGAGTTCATGTACCCCTGTACCCCTAAGTTCCAGAATTGTTGTTCAGAAAGCACTCACCTAAATCTCTTCATCCAGAACCAACACACACTCTTAAGCAACAGGGTTGTTTTTAGACATAGTTTGAAAGTATCTGTATAATGCTTTCCCTGTAACTTTAGAGAATGCAGATTTAATGAAGGAGGTAAGAAGTGTCCGGGACATTTTGATCAAGCTCCTAGAAATGGCAATAGATACCCAGTATTTCAACAAAAAGACAACAAGCCACGATAGTTTGGATTCCTTTGTATATGAAACAGAGAACTTTTAAAGTGACTAGCTTGTCAAAGTTTATTCTTTAAGCTCCAGGTAAACCAGTCAGTACAGTTGCAATAGCTTAACTGATAGGGGCTGTGAAAAGAATTTGAGCATTCCAGCTTGGCAAGAAAGGCAAGCCTCTATTTTTACGTTCTCAACAGAGCATGCAGAAACTTACAGAGTTCACCATGGTATCTGTTGCTTTTTTTTTTTTTTTCCAGTAAGCTTAGGCATTGAATGAAGGATTTGCATATTTTAATACTGACAGTCACTTAATCTAAACCTGTAAGAACACACCATGGACATTGTACATAAGCTGTGTACACAGTGAAGCAGTAAGATGACCCTGCAAAAGTAACCTGCCATGTTCTTACCCACACTTTTGACTTAGAGCAATCTGTAGTAATGGGAAGATACAGGGAAAATGAAAAGGACTTTAGCTTCTTGGCTTACAGACTCAGAAGAATGGTTAATTTGGCAGTAACAGGTATGAAATTCCTAAAATATTTTGTGTTTTGTGGGATGCAGGAAAGCTATGCTGCAGTTAAGGCATTAGCACATCTGGGGTGCAGATTGATTTCAAACTCAGAAATTCAAGGTTTATCATGAACAGATACAACATTCATATGCTTTCCTAGGGAAATGACTAATATGCCACCTTTTACAATTTTCCATTCCAAGACACCTCACTCTGTTCTGAAAGTGCACAACCACTTTGCATTCATATCTTGCCCATGCTCTGTAAAGGGCCCACATCAAAACGCTGCAATTTGGACCCTGTGTTCCAACCTCTCCAGCAAGAAAGCATCTGTGTCTTTATCTATTAATCTCTCTCTTTGCTCTTTATTTTTCATATTTAGTAATATTCTGGTGATGACACTCAGCACAATGGTATGCTGTGGTGCACAATTCACTATTAAACAGGAATGAGCTTGTGGTGTGATGTATCTTTCTGATTCCTTTCACTGCAGTCTGACTTTGGTATGATACTCACAAGCCATTGGTTTAGAAGTAAAAGCAGATGAGATGAAAGAACCAAGCAGGAAACTAGGAAAATCTTCTTCACACTGAACATAGGAGCGTGTGAACATGTAATATAGAGACAAAACATTGATGTTGATCTAGTGTATGTGCTACATGGTAATCCTGCGAGCCCACATAATACTCCACCCCATCCAACCTATTCTTCCAAAACTGTTAAGAGATTAGGTAGCAAGATTTTTATTGTCTCACCCTTTCAGCTGGCAGTTAAACACTGGCAAAGGCTGGAATGGACTATCCTCCTCTGCTGCCTACACTTTGCACTTCTTTCTGCAGGGGAAAGCAATGCCGAACCAGACCCAGAGATATAACAGCATCCTGAAGTGAGTAGGAAATACTTGTGGCTTCCACTTGCAGCTTCTGGCATAGGGTCCCAAATTTAACCCTAGATGTGCAGCCATCCAGGGGCAATTTGATACTTAAGTGCCTGTTGTCATCACAGAGAAATAAAAGAACAATATATTAAGTAGAATACAGCAAAAGTTATAGCATGCTGGGGAATAGTATATTGTCTCCTTTTTGGCCCCTAAAGCAGAAGTTGCTAAAAAAACTTACTGTTTGAGCCTGGGAGCATGACCCTACATGCACTTCCTGCTTGTTTTGAGGTTCACTGCAGAGACCTTTTTTGCAGCCCAGTGGACTAGACCCTTAGCAGCTATGCACATCACAGTTCAGATGGAAAGATCACCTATTCAGATACAAGGATTTCCCTGGGAAACAGGAATCTACTGGGTGGTCTGAAACTGGCACAATCTGTTCTTCTTCCCCACCCCCTGGGTGCATCATGGGCCTGACATTGACCTGAATGTGGCAGGATTTACTTTTGACAAGTTAGCCTTTCTCAGATGACTTTTTCCAGATGCATTCAATGCAGCTGAGTTTGGGTTCTGGCATTCTGATAGAGTCTTAGGTTTCATGTGAGTAGCTGAAAGTGAGTTCAGGGAACAACGCATTCCAAGACTACTTACAAAGAAGTGGAGGGCAAGATGTGTCCTGGTGATGGATTTTGGTAATACAGAACTTTTTCTACCATAAGCTCTGCTTGCTTTTTTCTCTTGGACATAATTAGCAAGCAACATTGTTGGATATTATCTGCTTTTATCTATTTTACTATCTCTGTTGAAGGAATAGCCCACTAGTCCTTAATGGCTGTCAGAAACTGGAGCTTGAAGATGGAAGCATCAGCTGCTGGCCTTTCCTGGTTGAAGAAGATAGCATGCTCATCATTGGCCTGCTCTTCACCAGTGTGCCATTTCTTGGGTAGTGAAAGCACCCCACTGTTCTCTGACCTCAAAAGATTTTTCTTTTAAAGTTTGGCTCTTTCACTTAGCTCTTTGTTTGTCCTTAGCGTGACTTTTCCTGAGGCACATGAAATGCAGTGCTAGAGGCTGCAAGAATGAATCACCAAAGCAATCCTGTTTATGTGGCAGTGTCCTAAAACAGGACACCCAAGTAAGATAAGGCAGCTGTAACTTAGCATGAAACAAGGCAACTCCAGCTAATTTCATCATTATGACTTGTCATGTGTGTAGTATAGGGATACGGTTTTATCAGACCCTGTGGGAATCAGACAGAGGTTGAGGAATCAGTGTTATCCAGCCACTACCATTGCCCTACTACTTCTCAATGCTTCTTCAGCTGAAACTACAGACCTTAGCAGCAAATGTAGAGCTATAAAACCAGATATGTATTTATCATGCTAACAAAGTTATGCCATCATTATGTTCTTCTCATGCACAATTACAAAAATCTGCTGCCTCCAGGACCACAGGAAAACTAATGTAAAACCATTTTTTATTGATTTGACATCAAGGAAGGAAATGTCCTCACCCAGGACACAGCTCTCTTTTGCTTGAGCTTGTGAGTGTTTGCAGCAGAGGGGGAAAACTCTCAGCTAATGTCAACAGCCCATTTTCTTCAAGTAACACAACATTCCCTGAGTCAAATGATCATTGTGGTCATAGCTATGGAGCCCAAGATGCTTCCCTGCCACCCCGGGTCCTTTCTTTAAACAGGCTGAATAACTCCAGAAAAAGAAACAAGAAGAAAAAGCTAAACATTTAAATGTTGTGGATTTCTGGTATGACTTTCTTCCTGCCAAAGCATTTGTGTTTCTCTGGGGTGGAAGGGCAGCTGACATACAATGCTAGAAAGTACTAGACTTTGCAGTCATCGAATTCCTGCAAAGTTAGCTTGTCTCCTGTGAGCATATCTGGACCCTCTCTAGTGCTCAGATGCCCAAGAAGCAGATCAGCAACATTGATGCTGCCTGTGCACATCTCCACAGCAAGCCTGTTGCTTCTCTTAACACACACATCTGCTGATGGCTTTCCATATCAGCAGGTTACGCAAAAGAGAGGCCTTCAGCATTAATAGATGCCTGTAAGAATCACCTGATAAAGAACTCCAGATATTTGCCATGATCCTTAAGTTATCCACTGCTTGATAAAATCCGCAGCATTTTATTTAGCATTGCTAAATCAAAGGCCAATGTTCTTCGCCTTGTTAGTGAGTCCAGGGAAACAAAGTGCGATCTTAACCCCCTGGGGGTACTGAACAGTTCCCAGTGGCATGGGCAACATTATATGACCAAGAAGCCACAATTTGGGATATTCCTCACTTCTTTTTAATTCCTTTCTGTTTTTACTATAGACAGAATCATGTTGTGTAGTGCATCTGGGAAATGGGAATCAACACAGAAGTTTGCCAACAGAGGGTGCAGAGTTTATCCAATTAAGAAACTGCCTGCCAGCTTGACAAACTGATGATGAATCAGCAAAATCACCAGAAAATACTCAGCAGAGAGTAACTGTCTTGGTAGTGGCAGGCAAGATGACCTAATACGGCTTTTCTGTTAATACTTCTGCTGTTTGCTCACTGATTCACTGGGCAATTTAAATTCCTCTCCAAACATTTAAAAGACGACACTCACTAAGTGGGCAGCCTCACTGGGAAAATGCCTGTGAAAGTTACATCACATGCTGTGCCTCTTGCTGGTTGCTCAGCAGATTGGGCAGTCATCACTGGAGCCCATGATTCCCCTGCACAGATACTAACAGGAAACCCAGCTGGTGCTCTGGCAGCAGATGAGAGGAGCAACAAAGGAAACCAACAAAGGTTCTGAGTGTACAGAATGAGAAAATGCCCACCCCAGACAGGGTGATTATGTCCCATTGGATTAACTAATCCTTTTGCAGAAAGGGATTTACCTAAAGAACATTTCTAAGAAGGCTCTACCACTCCCCCATTCATAACTAGTACAGTTCACCCTGTGACATGACTGATTTCCATTTCTGAGTGCTGCTTAATAAAAACAGCTCTTACTCAGATAGAAAGACACAGTCTAGTTGGACATAAATTAGAAACTTGACATCACAGAATGTAATTTCCCTTAAAATAAACAGTTTGCTAAATCAGAATACTAACCTATTTGTTTTCTTCTGAGATATGACCAGCAATGCCTATCTGTCAGGCTCAGTCAGACTGCTGACATGACAGACAGGCACTCGTTCTGTGGTCAAGAAATGAATCCAGTCATTAAGCCAGGGAAACACTCTGTGGGGCTGATGCATCAGTTCTAGTAGATCCCCATGCACATGAGTTCAAATGCCTGCCATCTCCATCCTCCTCCAGCTCAGTCTTGGAAGGCAGCCTTGTTGTGGAATCACCTCCCTGATCTGTATCTCCCATCCACTTTCCATAGACAAACAAGAGGAGATCAGATTTTCCAGCAGGATTTGAAGACACACCACTCATGACTGCTTGAATGAAAAGCACTTTTGTCAGCTAGCATATAAACATGTGATTTAAAGAAAATGAATCATGCTTAATTACAGGGGACAGATGTTTTGTCATTGTATAATTAAGCTTCAAATCTGATCTGAAGACATACAAACACAGAAATATAAATAATGCATTCTAATGGGCTCATATGCAAGGCTATTGCATTGAACACATACTGAACCCAAACCTCAGTTTTCATAGTAATCTCAAAAAAAAAAAAAAAAAAGGCCCTAAAACACCTGACAAAAAAGAATCTTAAAAGTGAATGGCAGTTTGATCTAAAAAAGTGCTGTAGACGACAGAAAATTAAAACCGAGAATTGCCTCTTTTACAGTGAATAATTTCCATTAAAGGTCAGATTTTAAAGCCTCCTCTTCTAAGAACAGCTCCCATACTCCTTCACCAGTGCAAATAACTTCAATGCACAATTTATGCAGCAAAGCACTAGGAAAGATAAACACAAGAACCAGGATTTAAAGAAATACTGCTATTAAAGTTCAATCTGAAACTTTTGCACATTTGCAGAACCAGACAAAGGCCAGGCCCTGTTCCAAGGAATTTTAATTCCCCATAAAGCTACATGACCATATGGAGAGGCCCCAGCCAAAACAAGGGGTTCACAATACCTTCCTCAGGGTCAGTGCACAAAGCAATCAGGCAGCCTGTGGCTGAGGAACATGTTTTGTCCTGTAGAAGGGTTATTCCTCAGGAGCTGTTACTTGGCAATGAGAGGGCAGGGGTCTGCTCAGTGCCTGCAGTGTGCTCTCCAGTGGCTCTGGAAGAAGGTGTCTTGAATTCTGCCTTGATGGGGCAGAAACTGGCTAACAGTTCTCATCTTATGCTCAGTGGACCCAGCTTGCAGCAGGAAGGGGACAAATTCATTCATTCCTCACTAAGGAAGAGACCTGGTGGGCAGCTATTTTGTGTGCAGCTATTTGGTCAGCACTGGCTATCTCCCTGGTTAAGTGTCTGAGAGAGTGTTTGCCCAGAGAACCTATTCTATAGTAGAGGAAACTATGAAGCAAACTCGTTCTGGTTATCTGAAGGGAAACTTTGTTCCTTAGATGCCAAGCACTGCTGCTGCACTTGAAAGTGGTAGCAGCATGGAGCTTTTCTCTGGCCTTGGTGGGCAAGCCAGGATCAAAGTCCTCAGGGTAAATTTAATTGAGCTGCAAATCTGGGGCTGTTGCATGTTAAAGTTCTATAATATCATAAGAACAATGAAGTTTAACCCTCTCTGATATTACTTTAGGGTGATTAAGAGTAGATACTGACCAGTACTCTGCTGTGGAAGACATATGATTCTGATAAAGTAACTCAGCCAAGTTTACTGACACACTTTTATATTAGTGTTTATATTTAGTGCATCCTCTTTTCTCCTAACCCTTCAGACCTGAATAATTAGACAAAAAATCGAGGTCTTGTAGATTGTTCCACTTAGGTGAAGAAAAAAAGTACAGAGTCAATTACATTGGTACATATCCAGTAACAAAAGCAGACTGCTTCACAGAGTGCAAAAGGAAGGAAACAATCCCAAACCATTTCCTCCCACATAACTTTAAGCCTCTGTCAGACAGTGCCCACAAACTCCCTCTCCAGACATAATCACAGGGTCATTGTTTTCCATAATGGGTCAGGCTCCCTGGAAATTTTTCCAGAAGTGAGAACCACCAGTCCTTGGAGGACTGGCAGAGACAATGGCACTGCTTTGCTTTCATAAAAAAAAAGGCTGGAAAAAACATAATCGACTCCATCTCCTAACACAAACATGGGGTGTGAGAAATTATTTGGCAGATGTTGAGCCCAGGTACAATGGACAAATGTTCTGTGTAAAGGTATAAGTGTATGGAAAAAGAATTTTAAGTCAAAACTCTAGTTTTGCTGCTGTGTGATGGATTTCACAGGCTGCTACTCTGTTAAACACTGATTAGAATATTTAAGACTTAGCGCTGGCTCCCATCTTTCAGGCCTCCTATACCTTTGAAATGAAGTTGTAATGAAGTTCTCAAAACTTAAATTAGCTAACACGCAGCTTACATGCTGATTGTTTGCATGACAGCATGCACACATGTGTGAACAGTTACATCCTCTGTCAGTTTGTGCAGTTCATATTGCTTGCGCGTATCTGTACATGACTGACAACGTGCCTGTGCTGTGGCTGTGGCCCCGAGTGGAATGACACTGCCTTGTGCCTCTGAAAGCCAGGCTGCAGGCAACACCCAATTATCTGTAAAGCCAAAACCTCCTCAGTGTGCCGATTCTGCTGCTGGTGCACTTCTGCACATGCCTATTTGCTGAGAGCAAGCCCCAGCGAACCGTGCTAGCAGAACCAGCAGCGCGATGGTTCTCTGCCTGCCCAGATGTGAGCCCCAGCTCTGTCCCTGCACAGAGGCTGGAGGTGCGGCCGGGCATAGCACAGCGCTGCAGCACTCAGGGGGTTGCTTCCACACCACCGCTGCGCTTTAGCGCCCTGACCCGTCCCGGGGCCGTGGCAGCGGCCAGAAGCGAGGGTTGGGATGAGCCACTCAGGGTCCGCGGCCGCACGTGCCCCGCTGTCAACTGCCGCGCCACCGCCGCCCGCTCAGCGCCCGGCTACCGGCAAGCCCTCTCAAGGCGGAACTGCGCCGGGGCTACCGGCGCCGCTCCCGCGGCTCCCGCCGGTCCCCGCGGCCGGCGCCGCTCCGAGCACCGGAGCGCGGAACGAAGGGAGCCGCCGGTGAGCGGGCCCGCCGAGCGGCCCCCAGCGCCTGCCCCTCG